>NC_056728.1:348205158-348370141 GCF_019279795.1 Protopterus annectens | reverse complement strand
TTCTGGCAACATCAGAACATTTGTGTTACGTATTGCCAGTGATGATGTTTCATGTGCAGTGAAACTTTACTTCCTTTTGAGGGAGTAGCATAAGTTGACAGTTTAGGTTATTTTTAAATAGGGGTAGTACATTGCTAACAACTGGACATTTGTTGGTATTGCCCAGTAGAGTTGATACACCAAGGATGATATTAAACTGCAGATGTTGTGCCAAGAGTGTAAACAGAATTTCGTTAATCAATGTTTATCTCCTTTTTGGGGTGTACCATTATGATAAATAAATGTGTGTGTGTAGAGATATATATATATATATATCTGTACATATATATATATATATATATATATATATATGTGTGTATATATCTGTGCATATATACAAGCGAGGAGAGTGTGTTGAGCAGATGAAGAGTACTTTGAGGGGCTGATGAATGAAGAGAATGAGAGATTGAGAAGGTTGGATGATGTGGGGATAGTGAATCAGGAAGTGAAACAGATTAGCAAGGAGAAACAGCTGTGAAAGGATGAAGAATGGAAAGTCTGTTGGTCAGATGACATACCTAAGCATGGAGGTGCTTAGGAGAAATGGCAGTGGAGTTTTTAACCAGATTGTTTAATAAAATCTTGGAAAGTCAGAGTATGCCCGAGGAGTGGAGAAAGTGTTTTGGTACCTGTTTTTAAAAATAAGGGTGATGTGCAGAGCTGTAGTAACTATAGAGGGATAAAACTGATCAGTCACAGCTTGACATTATGGGAAAAGTGGTGAAGCTAGGTTAAGAAGAGGTGATGATCAGTGATCAGCTATGGTTTCATGAAAGGGGCTACAGATCATGTTTGCTCTAAATGTTGATGAAATATAGAAGTCAGCAGTTGCATTGTGTCTTTGTGAACTTAAAGCTTTGACATGCCTAGAGAGGATGTGGTATTTTGAAGTCAAGTGGCAGAAAAGTATGTAATGGTACAGGATATGTACCAATAGTGTGACAGTGGTGAAGTCTGCAGTGGGGTACAGATCTTTAAGGTAGTATTACATCAGGATCAGCTCTGAGCCCTTTCTTATTTGCAGTGGTGATGGACAGGTTGACAGATGAGATCAGACAGGAGGCCCATGGACTATGATGTTTCTGATGACATTGTGATCTGATAGAGACTATTGAGGAGACCCTGGAGAGTGAGATGTGCTCAGAGGAAAGGGAAAGAAAGGGCAGGACTAAGACAAGAATATTGTGTGTAGATGAGAGGAGGATAGAAATGGTGAGGATGCAGGGAGTAGAGTTCATGGATGAGTTTAAGTACTTGGGATCAACAGTTCAGAGTAATGGTGAGTGTGGAAGAGAAGTGAAGAAGAGAGTACAGGCAGAGTGGAATGGGTGGAGACGAGTGTCAGGAGTGATTTGTGACAGACTGGTACCAGTATGAGTGAAAGGGAAGGTCTACAAGTCTGTAGTGAGATCAGCTATGTTGCATCGGTTGGAGACAATGTCATTAACAAAAAGGCAGGAGTCAGAGCTGGAAGTGGTGGAGTTAAAGATGTTAAGATTTGCACTGGGTGTGACAAGGATGGACAGGATTAGGAATCCGTATATTACAGGGTCGGCTCAGGTTGGACGGTTTGGAGACAAAGTCAGAGAGGTGAGATTGCATTGGTTTGGACATGCGCTGAGGAGGGATGCTGGGTATATTGGGAAAAGGATGCTAAGGATGGAGCTGTCAGGTAAGAGGAAAAGAGGAAGGCCTAAGATTAGGTTTATGGTTGTGGTGAGAAAGGACATGCAGATGGTTCGTGTGACACAGCAATATGCAGAGGACAGGAAGAAGTGGAAACAGATGATCCACTGTGGTGACCCCTTACAAGAACAGCCGAAAGAGAAGAGATATGTGTGTGTTTGTGTATGTATGTGTATATATATATATATATATATATATATAGATATATATATATATATATATATTATTTTTATTAGGGATAAACCCAAATTAATCATAACAAACCCTTTTAAAAATTTCTTCTTTAAAAAAATAAATAAAAAACACTACATTTTTTGGGGGATTTTGGGCCCCACATACAATATTCCCCTAAAAGCTACATAAAAGGGAAATTTCCCCCAATGGTACACCCCCTCAATAAATTTTAGATGCCTCTTCTGTGGTTCTTATCCAACCGGGTTTTGGGTTTGCTCTTGAAAAATCCGGGGAACCCTTTGGGGTTTTATATATATAAAAATATTTTTCCTCCACACACACACAATATATATATATATATATATGTGTTTTTTTTGTGAAAAAAAATTATTAAAATATATATATATATACTACACACATATATATATATATATATATATATATATATATGCACATATATATATATATATATATATATATATACACACACACATATATGTATATATATATTTATATATATACACACACACACACATATATGTACATATATATTTATATATACACATATGTATGTGTATATAAAGTGTGTGTGTATATATATATATATATATATGTGTGTGTGTATATATATATATATATATATATATATATGTGTAATAATGTGTGTATATATATATATATATATATATATATATATATAAAAATATATATATATATATATGTGTGTACATGTACATTAACATGCATAAATGCTTCTGTTTATTAAGTAGCTGTCTTAAATAAAATTAATACAAGTACATTTTTTTTTTTTTGCAAACTTTTGACCAGTAAGACCGATCTCTCTTTTAGTCATCCTGTTCATTCCTGACTCTGGTTGAGAGCCAGTCAAGTGAGGCAATCATAAAGGCAGCCATTAGGGGGTGGTGTAGAACTTGCATTTTTCTCCCACACCCTGGTCTCATGCACACCTGGTGAGGTGTTTGGAAATGAGGTGAGCAATGGACTGGCCATGCAGGACATCCCTTGTCATTTCCACAAAGGTCATTCATCCCCTTCAAGCAGCCTTGCCTCTTCTCCCACCACTTGATGAGTGGTGATGTCTCCTGTCTGTACCAGAAAGATTGCACCCCCCTGGGGCCTCTGAGTCTGCACAGACCACACCTTCCCTCCCTTCAAGAGATGTGAAGAAGCCATACCCCTTTACTCCCCTCCCTCCCTGCCTGGCTTCGCCAGTGCTAGAACTGCTAACTGGACCCTCGTCTCCTGGGTCGCAATCAGAGCTTCGTCTGTGTGCAGCACAGAGACAGGCTTTATTACAAGTAAGGATTAAATTATTTTTGATTTCAGTATTCACACCTGATATAAAAATACACCTGAGTTGGAAGCAAATGTTTAAATAAAGTAAGCTGAGAGATCTGCTGTTTGCTCTAGGTCTTTGAGTTCACTGCAGTCCTTTCTAGGACTTTTGATAGTAGATTGTAATCAAGATGCTTGAGTAAGGAAGGCATATATAGCTGGCTACATTTTCTTGAGATGAGGCAGTTTTCATATACCCTATATTGTGCTGTTTTTGGATTGTGTTGATTTTTTTTTATTGCCCTTTTAACTTCTAGATTGAAGATATTGATCTCATCAGTGCAAACATGGAAAATGCCCTTGCTTCCATTGGAGGATTCTGTTGTGGAAGATCATTTGTTATTGACCATCAGGTATGTCAGCTGTAATTATCACACAGCATCCTGTAAGGCTGGTAATGATTATTAAAATTTTATAGATAGGAGGTAAATACTTTATAGGTGCCTTAATAAGAATAGACTGAAATCCATAAAACTTCACTAACTGGTGTAACCTGAAAATGTTGCTAGCATGTACTCTTTTCTGAATTTAATATCATCTATTGGAAAAAAATAATTGTCTGTAGTGTTTAAAAATATCTACTGTTCTTCCATATATATTTTTTTGTCAAATGCTAGAAGGTGAGTCATATTAGCTGTAGTTAGTACTTTTGTTCACTAAGGCGCATCCTTGGTCAATTCAGTATTTGAGAGCGAGGTTGTAATTCTCTAATTTTAAGACATTACATGTGAATTGTTTTCCAAATGTAGATCTTTTGGAAACTGTTTTCGATTGTCTTTTGTCTTTTTCAGCGACTGTCAGGGCAGGGTTACTGCTTTTCAGCATCTTTGCCTCCAATGCTTGCAAGAGCTGCCATTGAAGGTCTTAACATCATGGAAGATGAGCCAGGTATTCTTCTTACTTTAGTAGTGTGCGCTAACATTCACCTTTTAATATGGTACTCCATTCAGTAGTGCCGAGCCCTGTATATTCAAAGATTATAGAACGTGTCCACATTTTTGAACTGGAACAGTATCTTTAGTTGCTGCAAACAAATAAGATTGTGGTTTAATAGAACAGACACTTCTCATGTTGCATATGAGAGGGAAGTTAGAGATAGATGCATGTTTCATGAAGAATGGACCAGTAGAGCATTTCTCAGTTGTGAAACACCTTGAGTGCTCGTTTAAATGAGGTGCCGGACTTCCAGCATAAAAATTGAGACTTATTAAAGGTTTGGGTAAAATCATAATAGCCTTGGCAAAAGTGCTGGTAGCTAAGCTCTTTAGCAATGAAATGTATCAGTAGCATACCAGTAGTATTTCATCTCACTTACTGAGCATATTTCTTAAAGTGCCAGGTAAACTTCACAGTTTTAAACTGCCTCCTTTCTTCACCTTTTATGCCTTCTCAACATACCCAGATATACAGCTTAATTTCATATTTCTGTACATGTTCTATTGTGCTTGTATCATTCTTTCTGAGAAAAGTGGTGTTTTGCGATAGTCTCCCTGTACTCATTCTTGTTGTTTTGCCTCCATTTTTCTAAGTTGTTAAACATTCTTATGTCTTCCCATTTCTTCTGGAATCTACCATCCTTTATGTGAAAAATTAAGTTTATATTGTTTGAGCTAATGTTTTGTCTAAATTAATCCCAGCTGCTCAACTCCATTTGTTTTTTGAAGTGTTTATATTGAATTGTTCTGCTGTTTCTTCAAACTACTTCCAATTAAAACTGTTCTTTTAGTTGTCATCATGCAGGCTTTCTGTTTTTTTTGTTTGTTTTTTGTAATGTTTATTAAGTTATCGCATTTAAAAATGAAACATTCATTACTGGAAGAGAAAACAAAAATTGTCATACATATGTTTCTGTTTAACAGTTTTCATTCACTCCAGAATTACCAAAAATGTTCAATTCCTGTATCCCCTTTAACCTTGCTCCTCCTGCTGAACATTATTTTGCATCTATTATTTCCACAAATTATATTTACAAATATGAAATGTATTCCTTCCCGTTTCTGAAAAATCACACCCCCCCCCCAGTTCTTTTGTATACATTACAGTATAAATTCTCTTACTGCTGGTATAGTTTCTGATTTTGTTTGTAGTATTTGCTTTTTGGTAGCCATTAAATTGATGTTCTTACTAGGTCCTAGCTCAAAAGAATCTTTTCCTTAGTTACTGTTATTCTTTCCACCAGCATTTCTAACGTACTCTTCACAGCTTTGAAAAAGGAAACCCTTAGTCTGTTATATTCCCAAAAAAGTATGCTCCATATTTTCCTTTTTCTTCCACATCTCACCTCCATTCTACTTGAGGAAACATCATGTAAATACTTCTACATATATTTGAATGTAAAAAATCCTAACCTTCTGGACTTTGTTGCGTATTTGGCAACCCCATAGATTTCTTCTCTGTGTTTCTTTATAAATTGCCTTTCTTTTCTAACCTTGTTGGATTCTCACAATTGCCATGCAGTGTTTTAAATGCCCTACTAAATGTGCCTTTGTTAGCAGCATCTTCTGTTATAGACCCAACTAGAAACTATATCAGAGCTGGTCTTTCAGTTGGCACTCCCCTCCCCTTTCTCTTTGCTTATATTCTGTTATCAGTCCAAGGTAATATGAATAGAGTAGTCATTATGATAAAAAGCTATTTTTCCCGTCTAATATACATGACCGCTTTTTTTAATGTGGGTTTCCAACTTTTACAAAAAAACAAAACTCAATAGCTCCACACGGACGGCAAGTGTAACGGCTCAAAAATCCAATGTGAAGCAACAAAAACAGCCAGCACTGCAAATGAGAGGAAAAACAGACTTTAATAAAGTCAACCACAGACCGGTTTCGGCCAAAAGGCCTTTTTCATTGTATATACATTTTGGCCGAAACCGGTCTGTGGACTGTGGTTGGCTTTATTAAAGTCTGTTTTTCCTCTCATTTGCAGTGCTGGCTGTTTTTGTGGTTTCCAGCTTTTGTCTTACATGCACACACTAATGTTTGGCAGGCTGATCTTTATACATTTGTTTCTTCTCATCTCCATTTGAACGTGGTTTTGTTTTAATGTAAACGCTCAAAAAAAAACTTAACATATTTTCATAACACCCCCATCCTCAGTTAAGTTACAACAAACAGACAAAACTATGCACGTATTCAACAGATGAAATTTAACCCTTCAGGTAGGAGCATTTGCCCCAGCTCAACAACTGCACTCATAGGCATTACTTAACGTAAAATTAAGGTTATTTATGCTAAAGCAAATGTTAAGTCTGTGTTCCCACCTACACCAATTGATGTTTGTTCTTGTCTTATCTTTTTCCCTTGCAGATGTCAAAAACAGCTTCTATGCTTTCAGAAAACATTAACTGTTACATTATCTTTAATTAAAACTAAATTGTACAGTGTTCTATTAAATGCATTAAAGTATTCAGGCATCATAGGAGTTTGCTATCTCTTATATACTTTCCACAATTTCCAGCTTTATCTTTCACTGAACTGCTTGCCATTTTACCTTTAAAATTTGCATTTCCCTCATTAAAGAATGCTCAGAACTCGCAAGATCAATTGCTTGCACATGCATGCAGCTCGTCAGCAATGAGATTAAAAACACCTAACATCTTTGCAGATGCATGCAGTTGTTTGTAAATTTCACTCATAACAAAATGTACAACTGCCTTTAGCTGCAGGCATTGTAACTCCCACTGAGAACATTTTCTAGTAAAAAAAAATGTAATATCTTTGCAGATGTAAGAAAATTCATTTTTCATGGCTTTCATAACTCTTGTCTTATTTTTCAAGCCTACTTGTTTATAAAAGATATAGCTTAAACCAAGGGCATTAATGTAGACAGCCACCCTTGTTAAAATGAGAAGATGTTATGTAGTCCTATCTCGCCTACATTCTTCACTTGTGGGTTCGGAGCCGAATGTCGGCTCCAACTCGGCCTATCTACTAGCTCGAAAGTCTTTGATTGGCTGGGCTAAGATGGTATCCCACAATACACTGCTCCACATCCCTAGATCTCATTTGCCGTTTGTAGAGCTCGGACGTGGTCTCGACTTGGCTGTGGCTAAGTATTGAAAAAGTCTTTTTTTTTTTTTTGTGGAAAATTTTTTGCTATTCTTGGCTAAAATAACTCTGTTATTTTATTAGTGGTGTTGCTGCATTGTTTTTGTAGTGTACGAGTGTGTTGTGTGTGGTATCCCTTACACCCTCGGGCTAGGCCTGTTTAAGTTAGAGGACCTAGTCCTCCTCGTGTGCTTGCTTGGTTAGTTTCTTAATTTAAGTTGAGAACCGTTTTAATTAGAGGTTCTCCCTTGTGCCTGTGTGTGTTGTTTCGTGTTTCTGCTTCTGTGTTAGCGGTTTCCCGCCCTTTTGGTAGCGGCTGCTACTATTTGTTAGAATGTCTAAGGAACAAAAAAAGCATAAGCCCTCGGGCTTTAAAAAGTGTACTAAGTGTGCCTATAAAATGTCTATCACAGACGGGCACTCGGTGTGTGTTTACTGTCTTGGAGCCATCCACCTTCAGGAGTCGTGCAGTTTCTGCCACTCCTTTAGTCCTCGGGTGCTCCAAGAGAGGAAAAACAAATTGATCCTAAAAGGACTGCTAAAACCATCCGTTGAGGAGGATTTAGCTTTGGCTCCCAGCTCCCAGTCGAAGTCTAAATCCTCCAAATCCAAGAAGAGGTCACCGGCTCCATCTATTGTTTCAGAGCCTTCTTCTAAAATTTCCATTGTGAAATCTGCTTCCTTGGCTCCACCGACTTCGGGGCCGCAGGAAGTAACTGTATCGACTGACTCTGCGGCCGCTTTGATAATTTTGGAACCGATTTGGAGCCGGTCGCCAAGTTTAAGGCAAGCTTCTCCAGATAGGAGGTCTGCTTCTCCATCCATTTCCTCCAAATCCTCCAGGCTTTCTGATTTGGATGTAGATAGGGTGGTGCAGAGGCTCCTACAGTCGCCGGTGTTGGCCAAACATTTCTTGGCTCCGACCCAGTCTGCTCCGGAGCCAGCTCTGTTGGTTGTACCTGCTATTCCTCCTCCGAGCGCATCCTTGTCGTCGGAGCTGGTACGTTCCGCTCCGAGGGACGTTCCTGTACCGGCGCCGATCCCCCAGCGGGGTTTATCGGTGCCAGCATCGGCTCAGATCCTGTCAGCTCGGTCCACATTGTTTGAGACTCAGGTCTCCTCCATCGGGCCCGAGGGGGATGTCTCGGAGCACCAGTCAGTGCCGAGCCTTCCCCTTGGTGCCTCGGCGGCGGGGACTCCGGTCCCGGTCATGGCCTTGGAAGGTGGTCGGTCCTCCGATTCGGGAGGTCCCGCCTTCGAGGCTATGCGGAGCGCGCAGGCTAGGTCAGCTACTTCTCTCGGATCGGTCCTTCCATCCCCTACGACACCGGCGAGAGCTTCTGACATCCACCTATCCTTGGACAGCAGGGTGCAAGGGCCTAAGGACACCCCCCCCATGAGTGGTCCCCTTCTTTCTGAGGGGCCCTCAAAGTCTGCCTGAGGAACCCCCCCAGAAATAAAGCTTGCAAGAGGGAGCACATAGACTCCCAGGACTAGTCCCTCACTTCCGATACTGACCTCGAGGAGTCGGAGGGGTCCCCTAAGTCTTCCTCTGAGGATGTTTTGTTCTCCGATATCCTGGAGATCTTGAAACAAAGAGGAGACTCCACCTCCTGGTTGTCTCCACCCTTCAACGAGCTACTGGACCTTATCTGTCGAAGGGTGTGCGAGACTCCTGACTCTGTGGAGCCGGTTCCTCGACGCCCCAACAAATTTTTGTCTGCTCCCCAAGGGAAAGAATTTTTGACAAAGGGAGTCTCGGTAGATGCTATGGTGGTGGCGTCTGCCACTCAGAAGGAAGTTGCTGAGTCTTCCTCTTCGGTCCATCCCCCCTAACAAGGAGTCTAGGATGATGGATCGGTGCGGGAAGCGTACACTGTCTTCAGCGACCTTTACCTTGCGGTCGCTGAATTATTTGTCTCATTTCATGCGGCTCCAGAGAGATCTCCTTAATGAGTTAGGAGATACTGTAATGGGTAACGTACCTGAGGCGGTCGGTCAGCGCTCAGCTCTCTACCCTCAACTACATTGCTAACTCGTCCATGCGACTGATTTCGTACACGGCCGAGGGAGCTAGTAGGGCGGCTAGTTCAGTGGTGGCCCTCGGGAGGCAAGCCTGGCTATGCCTGTGTCATTTTGCTGAGGCCTTTAAGTCTTCCTTTACTGATGCCCCCTTTGATGATTCCTCCTTGTTCGGGACCAAAGTCAAAGACACGCTCACCAGGTGCAAGCAAGAGGGAAAGACATTGTCTGCAGTGGGAGTCCATTTTTCCCTCCTGTCAATGCCTTATCCCAAGGCTCAGCGAGGGGGAAAGATGTGGTTCATAAAATTGCAAAGGTCCTTTCCTACCGCACAGGGTGAGACCCCCCCCCGAGGTAGGGGAGGGGGGTCATATTCAGGGAGATGTCGCCCCAGAGGAAGAGGGGGGGGCCCCACAATTCGGGGGGCCATGATTCCTCCGCAGTTCCCCATACTCTCATTCCTGAGGGTGTGCCCAGCTGTGCTTCTCCAGAGCCAGTCGGGGGTCGAATCTCCCAGTATCCGGAAGCCTGGGTCAGCATCACCCAGGACAGATGGGTATTAGGGATAATCGCCGGAGGTTACACCATTCCATTTCACTCCAAACCTCCTCCCGTCAAAAAGATCCCAGACGTTCCACCCAGTCTAAGGGGTCAGGCAGCCACAGAGGTTTCTCAGCTGCTAGAAAAAGGAGTCATCCAACCAGTCCCCCCAGACCAGATCAGATTAGGGACTTACTCGAGTTTCTTTTTGGTGCCGAAAAGAACAGGGGACCTGAGACCCATTTTGGATCTCAGCCGACAAAATCATTATGTACACAAGTCCAAATTCCGGATGGTCATGCTACAATCAATTCTCCCGTTATTGGGAAAGGAAGTATGGATGTGCTCCATCAACCTGAAGGATGCTTATTACCACATCAAAATGGACAGAGCATCCAGATGTCATCTACGCTTCTGGCTGGGAGCCAGGCACTTCCACTTTCGAGCCCTGCCCTTTGGTCTCACCACAGCCCCCAGGGTGTTCACCAAGTGCATGGCAGTGGTGACGGCTCACTTGAGACGTCAAGGATTCCAGGTGTTTCCTTACCTGAATGACTGGCTCCTGTCCGCCCCCACCAAGCATCTACTTCTTCAAAACAGAGATACTGTTATCGATCTTTGTCACCAGTTAGGCATCACAATAAACTGGAAAAAATCTGCCTTGCTACCCTCACAGCGTGTCTTATTTATAGGAGCAGAGTTGGACACTATTCAGTTGAGGGCGTTCCTACCTATGGAAAGGATCACAGGGTTACAATGACAGGTTTGGATGATGATGCCTCTGGCACGTGTGAGGGCAGGACTAGTGCTTCAGTTACTGGGGACAATGGCATCCACTATCATGATGGTCCCAATAGCGAGGTTGCATATGAGGATCCTACAGTGGTTCCTATTCGCCCAATGGTCTTTTCAAAGACTACCACTGTCCCATCCAGTCTTAATCACAGGCAAATGCAAGCAGGACCTCAGTTGGTGGCTATGCACCAACAATGTTAGACGTAGGGAAACCCTTTGTTTCACCCAACCCGGTGGCCATAGTGACCACGGACGCCTCCTGGATAGGGTGGGGGGGCATTATCTCGGCAGGATGGTCCAAGGCATGTGGCAGGAGCAAGAGATAGACTGGAGATGAGGGCAGTGCTTCTAGCATTGCAGGCGCTTCAAGATGTCCTCCCCTTAGGGACTATTGCGATACACTCGGACAATATGTCAGTAGTGTGGTATCTCAACAAACAAGGAGGAACCAGATCGTACCCACTATGCAGGGGAGGCCATGAGAGTGTGGAATTGGGCAACAGCTTCCCAGCGGGCCTTGGTGGCAACGCACATCCCGGGGAAAACCAATGTGATCACAGACAGGCTAAGCAGGACGATCCTCATTCCCTACGAGTGGTCCCTGAACTGCCAGGTGGCGGACAGCATATTCAGCAAATGGGGTCAACCTTGCTGCAACCTTTATGCCAGCCCTCTCAATGCGAAATGCAGCGACTACTTCTCGCTGATCCTCCCACTGGGGGGATCTCCAAGGGACGCTGTGGCCCTCGGGTCTGCTGTATGCTTTCCTTCCATTCCCCCGTATCTCGAGGGTGATCCAAAAAGCGCTATCCTTGGGAAGCAGATTGATTCTGATCTCGCCACAATGGCCTCGACAAGTATGGTTCCCCTTCCTTCAACCTTACATCGTGGATGCTCTTTGGACTCTGGACCCTCGTCCGGACTTACTGACACATATGTCAGGACAGCTCCACTCTTCCCTGGAGACACTCCGGCTGACCGCCTGGCTACTCCACTTCCGTCCGTAGTCAGGTGTCACGATTTTTCTTCTGATGTAGTCCATATTCTTTCGTCCTCTCATAAGCCGTCCACTAGGAAGATCTACTCTAGCAAGTGGAAAAGGTTTTCAGTATGGGCCCAGTCAAAGGTATTGACCCCTTCACTGCTCCCATTGACTCTTTTTTGGAATTTTTGTCTCATTTATTCTACCAAAGGTCTGCCTCAGCCACCACCAAAGTTCAGCTAGCGGCTATTTCTAATTATCATGCGAATTATGAACCTAGCTTAATGGCACACAGGCTGTATAGAGCTTTCATGATTTTTCTTCTGATGTAGTCCATATTCTTTCGTCCTCTCATAAGCCGTCCACTAGGAAGATCTACTCTAGCAAGTGGAAAAGGTTTTCAATATGGGCCCAGTCAAAGGTATTGACCCCTTCACTGCTCCCATTGACTCTGTTTTGGAATTTTTGTCTCATTTATTCTACCAAAGGTCTGCCTCAGCCACCACCAAAGTTCAGCTAGCGGCTATTTCTAATTATCATGCGAATTATGAACCTAGCTTAATGGCACACAGGCTGTATAGAGCTTTCATGAATGGTACTCTTCTCCTTCGTCCCCCTGTATCTCAACCTGTTATGCCCTGTGACCTCAATTTTGTTCTGCAGGCCCTCACTCTCCCACCTTTTGAGCCCGCGGCTTCCTGTGATTTAAAATTCCTTACATGGAAATCTGCCTTTCTGATAGCTATTACATCGGCCAGAAGAGTATCAGAACTCCAGGCCCTGTCAGTCAAGCCCCCATATTTGCTATTCCATAAAGATAGAGTCTCTCTCAGACCGAACCCGTCCTTTCTTCCCAAGGTGGCTTCCTTATCTAATATTAATCAGTCCATTGAGCTGCCGGTTTTCTTCCCCAACTTCTCTAATAAGGCAGAGTACCAGTTTCACCTGTTGGATGTTCATAGGCAACTACGCTTTTATCTACAGAGGACTACAGAGTGGCGGACGTCAGACCAGCTCTTCGTTTCGTTCTCGGAAAATCGCTTTGGGTCTGCGTTCTCCAAAGTCACCACTGCTAGGTGGATAGCTGGTTGCATCTCCTTTATTTACCAGGCAGGGGGAAAGAGCCCGTCTTTTCCAGTCAGAGCACACTGTACCAGAGCAGTTTCCACTTCCACAGCCTTTCATGCTAGGTTATCCATGGATGATATATGTGCGGCTGCAACATGGGCTTCTCCTCATACGTTTGTTTCCCATTACAAATTGGATGTGGTGTCCAGGGGCAGGTCATCTTTTGGCTCCACAGTACTCAGGAGTATTTTCCATTGAGCCACCCAGGATGTAGGTGCTAGGGACACTGTCCCACAAGTGAAGAATGTAGGCGAGATAGGACTACATAACATCAATTAGTTATGTACTCACCATAACGCTAGATGTATGTAGTCCATCTCGCTTCACATTCTTCATTAGACACCCACCATCCCCCACGCCTGGAGGATTTGGAGGATCCCCTGGTATACCTCATGTCACCAGTCCCTTTGGACAATTTGTTGGACCTCGTTGTCATGAGTATGTGTGTGTGTTTGGGCAATAGATATGATTTTTCTGTTGACAGCAAACTAGATCTGGGGATGTGTAGCAGTGTATTGTGGGATAGCATCTTAGCCCAGCCAATCAAAGACTTTCGAGCTAGTAGACAGGCCGAGTCAGAGCCGACATTCGGCTCCGAACCCACAAGTGAAGAATGTGAGGCGAGATGGACTATATACATGTAGCGTTATGGTGAGTACATAACTAATTGTTATCTTAATTCTGCGTGTGTGTGTGTGTGTGTATATATATATATATATATATATATATATATGTGTGTATATATATATACACACACACACACACACACATATATATATATATATATATATATATATATATATGTAATACACACACACACACACCACACACACACACACACACACACACACACACACACACAGTACTATATATATATATATATATATATATATATATATATAGATATATATATATATAGATATATATACACACACACACACACACATATATATATATATATATATATGTAATACACACACATATATATATGTATATATATATATATATGTACATACATACTTGTGAAGTAAAGCTCCATGCATCCACGAGGTCGAAGTAAAAGGTCTTTAATAAACACAATAACCAATGAAAATATATATAACAATTTGGTTATTGTTGGTTGTGGTTATTGGTTATGAGCTTTCCTTCTTATTTTGGTGTTTTTATTGTCTATATTTGCATTCTGTGGTGGTTTGCTTATATTCTGGATTGTGTACACACACACACATGTGTGTGTGTATATATGTATATATATATATATATATATATATATATATATATATATATATATATACATATATATATATATATATATATATATATATATATCTATAGAGAGAGAGAAAGAAAGTGTCTAACCAATGCACATTTATACCCCACCAGTAGCCCAAGATCACAACCTGTTAACTTTGTCTTGTTTTGTCCAACCTTTTTTCTCTTGATGTTCATCGTGTTACACTGCTGCAGTCATCACACTTGGGTTATCCTGCCGTCATGCGGTCCCGCAGTCAGCCTGAGTTCCAAAGTCTTGGTCCGGCTTCGGTTGCTGTCGCTTCTTCCCTGACATCAGTGCGCCAGGGGTATACAAGAGGCATCCAATGCCATTTTCTCCAGTCTTTCTTGCTGCGCTATGCCCGAAGTAGAAGCAGTTCGCAAGTGCCGGTCGGCCGACTCCTGAGATTTTCAAATCGAATTTCAGACCGAAGTCTTCAATAAAGCCAAGTAACCCCGTTGGGGAACCTTTTCTTGCCTCAGTCCGATGTCAGAAAAAGTTAACAATTGCATTTCTTGTGGGAAGCAAATGCCTCATAAGGACTTCCATTCTTTCTGTATTCCTTGCCTAGGCCCAGACCACGACGTCTCAGGTTGTCGGTTTTGTGCTAGATTTAATAAACGAACTATCAAACGTCGGTTCGATTTCGCCCGACATTACTTTGGTAGGAAATTTAATTATACCATGCCGTCGGAGCAACCGACAACTGGCATGCATAAAAAATGCAAGGATAAGGATAGGCAGCCTAGACCCAAACCAGACTCCGAGACCTCTGCAGGGCCTGTCGCCGGTTCTCAGTGAGGCACCTACGCAGCCCTTGACGACCGCTGAATTAGAACCCCAGACTTCTAATGATTCACAAGTGGAGAGTACTAGGCCGGCACAGCCTTCTTCTTTAGGCCCTTCCGACTCCATAGCAGAAGGAGATTCCAGTGCACTAGAAACACCTTCGGTTGCAGAAGGTGTCTTCAGACTGACTACACTCACCATTAAATCTTATGCTAAGCTTAAAACTCCATTAAAATCTAAAAAGACTGTACATCAGTCTCCAGTACAAGGCCCCATGCCTAAGAAACAGATGCTTAAGATGGCTGAAGATTAAATTACCCTAATCAGGGGTTCCCAACCCCTCCTGAAAAAAGGCTAAGACAAGAGGAGGATTATGCTTCCTCTGACCAGGTTTCTATTTCCTCAGATTCTTCTGAGGAACAGCAGTATTCTTTTCCCCCTTATGAAGACTCTGATACTGAAGAGTCTATTCCCTCAGCATCTCCTCCAGAAGACTACTCCTTTGGGGAAACTTTACATACCATGAGGGAACATTTCCACTGGGAAGGCCAGGATTATTCTGATTCTAAGAAAAGGCTCTGAGAGTTCCTTTTACTTCCCCGGCACAGACCACTTGCTATCCCTCCTGTGTTAGACATTGTGGATGATGTTTATTTACCTGGAATCTAGTCTTAACCCACACTCTCTACTTCCTGCTCCAGCCATACCAGACAGATACTACAGAGTCCCTGACTCACACAAATTCCTCTATAAAAGCCCTGTTGCTGACCCAGAAACAATTTCCCAGGATCCCAAAGGGATTAAGGCCTCCATTGCTAAAAATCCTGTACCCTCTGAAAGGGATTCCAGAGCACTAGATAGATAGGAAAAGAAGGTATACACCTCAGCTACTCTAGCTATGAGAGCCTTGTATTGCCAGTTTCACATGCTAAAATATCAGCAATTCCTAATGTCTCAATTAAAACAAAAAATGAGCACACATTCAGAGCAGCCTGATTTCAAGGAAATGCAGGATCTGTTACATGCAGCTGAACAGGTGGGCAAACATACTTTATAATGTGGATTTGATTCATTGGAAGCTTCCTGTAGAGCAGCAGTGACTGGGTCTGTCATATGTAGACATGCTTGGTTAAAAGAACAAACCCTGCCTGATCATGTTAAAGCAAAGTTATTGGATGCACCTTTACATCAGGATGTATTATTTGGTGTGAAAGCAGAAGAGGTTTTAAAGAAAATGGAGGATAAGGCAAAATCTATGCGGACGGTCAAGGATTTTTTACACGTGCAACCCCCTCGGTTCAGCAGAAATTGGCCAACAAAAAACTGGTCCTTTCCAGCGTCTAACAGACCACAGCGGGGCAAATACAGATGCCCAAGGGGCAGAGGTCAGCCACAAGGCCCTTACAAACCTTGCCAATGGGGTGCCGCTACCAGAAAGGAGGAGAAGACAGGCCCCAAGCTAACAGAAGACAAACACAATGACTTAACCCTCAGACTGCCAAGCAAATCTCTCTTGGCAGCTCCCTTGGGAGGAAAATTATGACTTTTTGCAGACAACTGGCACATCATTACAAAAGACAAATGGGTCCTAAACATTGTTTCACAAGGATACAGATTCCACTTTCACACCTTGCCAAGGATAAAAGGAATGCCAAACCTACCCCCAAATCAATGGGCAGAGGCACAAAAACAAATTACAGCTCTCATGGACATGAGCCATTCAACAGGTACCTACACAGGAGCAAGGACAAGGATTTTACTCAAGACTCTTTCTAGTCCCCAGAAAGGACAAAGCCTGGCGACCCATTCTGGACCTTTCAGTTCTGAACATCTACCTCCAAGTACCCAAATTCAAGATGCTAACACTACAGCAGCTTCTTCCCATGCTGGGCAAGAAGGCTTGGCTAGTAACGTTGGATCTCAAGGAGGCATACCTGCTTGTCCCTATCAGACAAAATTGCAGAAGATACCTCCGCTTCATTGCAGGTTCAACTCATTATCAATTCTCTGCACTGCCCTTTGGCTTATCTACTGCGCCCAGGGTCTTCACAAAATGCCTGGCACCAGTAATTGCATACTGCAGACAAAGAGGAATTCAAATATAGCCATACCTGGACGACTGCCTTATTCAAGCAGAAAGCAAGGATATTCTTTTAAAGCATCTGGCGTTTGTCAAACACCTTTTAAGTTGCCTAGGGTACACAGCAAAGGAAAAGAAATCAAAACTAGTGCCCTCACAGAACATAACATTCCTGGGTGCCAGCTTGAATACAGTGGCCCAGATGGCTTATCTCACGCTAGACAAGCAACAACAGCTGACTCAATATTTCAAAATGATGGCAACAAAGACCCAACTCCCTGCAAGAAAAATTCTGCAGGCCTTGGGATTCATGGCATCTTGCATGCTCCTAATACCATTTACAAAACTGCATATGAGGAAATTACAATGGTACCTGAAGAGCGTATGGACACAGCACAGCCACAGCTTGGAAACAATGATTCCACTCATTCCCTGCCTTCAGCAGGAGTTCCTATGGTGGGCACAGGCATGTCACCTCAACAAGGGTCAGCCTTTCACCTTGCCCACAGCCAGGCAAACTATAACAACAGATGCATCGGACTATGCCTGGGGAGCACACATGGCAGGACAGTGCATTCAGGGCAAATGGAACATAGATCAAAGGCATCTGCATATCAATCAAAAAGAAATGCTAGCTGTACAGAATGCCCTAACAGCTTTCAAGGACCTCTTACATCCAGGACAACTTCTAATAAAGACGGACAATACCACAGTTATGTGGTACATAAACAAGCAAGGGGGCACACACTCCTACCCCCTATGCAGACAAGCAATGACCTTGTGGAACACAGCACTGACTTACCAAGTTCAACTCCAAGCACAATTCCTTCCAGGAAAGAAAAACACATTGGCAGACAACTTAAGCAGAAACATCATGGATCCCCACGAGTGGAAACTGGATCCACAAGTATTTGCAATGATAACTCAAAAATGGGGACTCCCAGATATAGATCTGTTTGCCAACCCCCAAAACTATCAACTTCGAAAATTTTGCACAAGGACGTTCCACCCACTAGCTTGGAAGGTAGATACATTCTCATTCAGTTGGAAAACATTAACAGTGTATGCCTTTCCTCCACTGCCTCTTCTAGCAAAGGTGCTGCTGAAAGTCAGATTAGACAGACCACAAATGATGCTCATTGCTCCAGACTGGCCACGCCAACACTGGTATCCAATACTAAGGAACATGGCCCACGGCCCACCATGGATTTTACCCCAAATTCCTCACCTGCTCACTCAGTAAAACAATCAGATTCTACAGAGCCAGCTCAAGACTTTAAATCTGGCTGCATGGCAAATTACCTAAACAACCAGCCAACACCTCTATCTAAAGCTGTTATGGATGTCATTCTGGAGGCCAGGAGACCCAGCACCAGGGAAGCCTATTCAGACAAATGGAAAAGATTTTACGCCTGGAACCAGGCTAAAGGCCAAAATCCCCTTGTTCCAAACATTCCTCAGATTCTGCAATACTTAACTGAGATGTTGCAGAAAGGACTTTCTTTTTCATCTATTAAGATCCACGCCTCAGCAATTTTAGCTCACTACAACACGGATCCTCCTTTATTTTCACATCCACTCCTAAGACAGTATCTCAGAGGGGCTAAGAACATAATACCGCCCAGGAGAGCACCAACACCAACTTGGGATCTCAACTTTGTTCTGGAAAAGCTTACACTACCGCCCTTTGAACCAGCTATTTCAGCCGAGTTAAAGTTTCTATCATGGAAAACTGCCCTGCTACTAGCAATAACTTCAGCTAGAAGAGTCTCAGAGCTACAGGCCCTAATGGCAGTGGAGCCTTTCCTCATTTTTCATCAAGACAGAGTCGCTCTACGGACTAACCCTTCCTTTATGCCAAAGGTGGTATCCAGAGTGACCCTAAACCAAACCATTCATTTGCCCACCTTTTTCCCAAACCCCCAGAACAAAGGAGAAAGACTCCTGCACTCTTTGGACATTCACAGGCAATTACGCTACTACTTGGATAAAACTAAGGCTTTCAGAAAATCTGATCAGCTCTTTGTATCCTATGCTACAGGGTCACAAGGAAAAGCTATCACAGACCATTTCAAAATGGATAGGACATTGTATACATTTCTGTTACACACATCATGGAAAACCGGTACCTGCTAGCATTAGGGTCCCACTCCACCAGGGCTACTGCTACATCAACAGCTTTTCTCAGGGGGGTACCAACCAAGGATATTTTGGAAGCTGCAACTTGGAGTTCAGTGCACACCTTCACCAAGCACTACCACTTACCCCTATACTCTAAGACTAGAGCTGGTTTTGCCACTGCAGTTCTGCAGGTCCTACTAGCTTCTCCAAACCCTGTTTAACTCCACCACCCATCCTTAGCTTTGGGATTCAACCCAAGTGTGTTGACTGCAGCAGTGTAACACAATGAACATAGTACAGTTTTGTACCTACCATGAATGTAGATGTTCGAGTGTTCACACTGCTGCAGTCCAGGTTACCCTCCCTCCATCCCCTCTGGATTAGCTGAACTTTTCTATACCTTTCTATCTGATACAACCTTTGTGGTGTATTTGCTTATAACTGAAGGTGGTATTTGTATTTTCTGTACTTGTTTCATTGGCAATATGTATTGTCCACCTACTAGGGGGCACCTGACATCTGGGGCAAGAAAAACTGAAGAAAATGGCGTTGGATGCCTCTTGTATACCCCTGGCGCACTGACGTCAGGGAAGAAGCGACAGCAACCGACGCCAGACCAAGACTTTGGAACTCGGGCTGACTGCGAGACCGTCTGACGGCGAGATAACCCAAGTGTGATGACTGCAGCAGTGGGAACACTCGAACATCTACATTTATGGTAGGTACAAAACTGTACTTTATACTGTAAAGCCTGTATTTTTACAACTAAAAAGTACTTGTTAATTTAATATCTTTAACACACACAGCAATCACTGAAAAGACTCCCCAATTTAAAAAAAAAAAAAAAAAAAACACTGACACACAGTATGACTGATACATACTTTATAACATGTCACTTTTATCATGAAATGTTTTATACAGATGCTAATAAGATCAAACATGGGTTTACTTAGTTATGTATTCCATTTAATGTCTTTCTAAAAGGTACTCCTGATTTTACTTTTCAGCTCCTGTGATTTTTTTCCGTCTCAATCATTTTCCTTTGGAACACTGGTAAAGGTTCATTGGCAGTCTCCATGTAAGCTTTATAGTCAGAAGAATGAGAACCAGTGTCCCATTCTGTTTGCTTGGCTCACTTTTGGTTGGATAAACATTTTATTTCCTCCTTAGCCTGTTCTGCGTACAAAAATGTCTTTGATCCTCCAGGGAAAAATATTCTGAAGACTGCTATATGCAACAATTTGAATCTGTCTTGCATATCAACATTCTCTGATTGTTGGGATAAATTTGCTTCTGTTGTGCCTACCTCACAGTGAATAATCATTTTCCACAAATACTGGGATAAATTTGTTTCTGTTCTGCCTACTGCACAGTGAATAATCATTTTTCACAAATGCTGTGCTGTCTCCAGATATTCATCATGTTTCACTGTTGCAGTCATTACATTTAGGGTAATCTGCTGGCAGGTTGCCCTCAGTCGGCCTGATTAACAAAGTCTTGCGTCCTGCATCAGTTGCTGTCCCTCCTTCCATGACGTCGGGGGTGTAAAACATGCAGCCAACGTCATTACATCAGTCTTTCTTGCCGCGCAGTGCCCGAAGCAGAAGCAGTTCGCAAGTGCCAGTCGGCCGACTCCTGAAATTTTCATTTTCGAGTTTCAGAGCCGAAGTCTTCAACTTAAAGCTAAGTACCCCGTTGGGGAAACTTTTTCTTGCTCCTTACCGATGTCAGTAAAAGTTAATAATTGTATTACTTGTGGGAAGCAAATACCTCATAAGGATTTTCATTTGTACTGTATTCCTTGCCTAGGCCCTGACCATGACTTACCTTGCTGTCGGTTTTGTGCTTTATTTAATCAGCACACTATCCGTCGTCGGTACATTTTTGCTTCTAAATATTTCGGTTCTTGGTTTAATTATCCAGAAATGACGTCAGTTAGCCATCTGTCTACCGGAATACCGAAAAAATGCAAAGAAAAAGACAGACAGGCCGTTGAGGTCCAAAACTGCCGACTACGCTTCTCCTAAGCCAGTCACCAGTTCGCCGGTACTCAGTGAGGCGCTTTCGCAGCCCCTGATACCTGCTACTTCTGATTCGCAGGTCTCTACTGAGACCTATTTGGAGTCCAGTATGCCGCAAGATGCTTCACATATGGAACCCATGGATGTCTCTACCTTGGATGGGTCCGGAGCCACTGAGCAGGCACTGACTTCTGAGGGTGTATTCAGGCCTACAGACTTGCATATTAAACCGACTCCATCTTCAGTGCTAAGGCCTAAATCTCGATCTATGTCTAAAAAACCGACGCTCAGGCCACATGTTCAGGCCCCTATGCCTAAAAAACAAATGATCAAAATGGCTGAAGATTTAATTACTCTAATCAGGGGTAGTCAACCTCCTTCCCCCTCCAAGAGGCCTAGGATTGAATTTGACTATGATTCTTCTGAACGGGACTCTGTTTCTTCTGACTCTTCTAATGATCTGGATTTGTCCATACCTACGTATGAGGACTCAGATGCTGAGGATTCCATTCCCTCTGCTTCTCCACCTGAGGATTTCTCTTTTGGGGAAACTTTACATACCTTAAGGGAGCATTTCCACTGGGAAAGTCAGGATTTCTCTGAATCCAAAAAAGAGGCTTAGGGATTTCCTTCTTCTTCCTTGGGATAGGCCTTTGGCTATACCTCCTGTACTAGATATTGTTGATGTGTTTTTGGAATAAAGTATGGCCCCTGATTCCTTGCCTCCAGCCCCTAGCAAACCAGACAGGTACTACAGGGTTCCTTAGTCCCACAAATTCCTTTTCAAAAATCCTGTTGCGGACCCTGAAACAATTTCTCAGGGGCCCAAGGGCAGTAAGGCTTCTACTGCTAAAAATCCTACCCCTTCTGATAGATGGGGTAAAAATGTTTACACTTCTGCAACCTTAGCAATCGGGGCTTTAAACTGTCAATTCCATATGCTAAAATATCAACAACATATTATGGTACTGCTTAAACAGAAAATGATGTTAATTTCTGACTGTGTGGAGAATAAAGATTTGCAGGATTTATTGCATTCAGCTGAACAAGTTGGCAAACATACTTTGCAGTGTGGTTTTGATTCCTTAGAGGCCTCTTGTTAGGGCTGCTGTTACTGGGTCTGTGTTTAGAAGGCATACTTGGCTTAAGGAGCAATCTCTGCCTGATCATGTTAAAGCAAAACTTTTGGATGCTCCTTTACAGCAGGACCGCTTATTTGGCAATAAGGCTGAAAATGTTCTAAAAAAGATAGAAGATAAAGCTAAATCTGTGCAAACTGTGAAAGATTTCTTACAAGTGCAACCTCCTAGATTTAGTAGGCATTGGCCTACTAAGATCTGGTCCTTTCCAGCTCCTTCCAGAGCCACTATGGCGAAACCCAGACATTCCAAAACAACCAGGTTTCAGTCGCAAGGGACTTTCAGAACTAAGCAATGGGGTGCTTCCACTTCCAAATCTGGGAACAAGGCGCCACCCTATGGTAAGCAGTCTCAATGACTTCCCTTTGAAATTACCAAGCACTTACCTCTTAGCCGCCCCTTTGGGGGGAAAACTGGCTCTTCATTCAAGAAACTGGCAACTTATAACCCAGGACAAATGGGTTTTAAATATAGTGTCCCAGGGATACAGATTTCATTTCCACACGCTGCCAACTCCAAACGGGTGGCCAGACCTGCCCCCAAGTCAGTGGGCAGAGGCTCAGAAACAAGTACTTTCCCTCCTAAACATGGGGGCTATTCAGCTAGTACCAGAAGAGGAAAAGGGACAAGGTTTCTATTCCAGACCTTTCCTGGTACCCAGAAAAGACAAATCATGGCGTCCAGTTCTGGACCTGTCTACTCTAAACACCTTTCTGGACATTCCAAAATTCAAGATGCTGACTGTTCACCAGTTACTTCCTATGCTAGGCAAGGATGCCTGGTTGGCAACTCTCAACTTAAAATAGGCTTACCTGCATATCTCAATCAGGGAATCTTGCAGAAGATTCCTATGCTTCAAAGCAGGCTGCATGCATTATCAGTTCTCTGCACTGCCCTTTGGATTGACTACTGCGTCCAGGGTATTCACAAAGTGCCTGGCTCCAGTAATTGCATTTTGCAGACAAAGAAATATTGAAATATATCCATACCTGGACGATTGTCTAATTCGGGCAGAAAACCAGGCCATTCTTCTAAAACGTCTGACGTTTGTAAAAAGACTTCTAACCTGTCTAGGGTACACCATAAACAAAAAGAAATCTTAATTGGTACCCTTTCAAAAAATTACATTCCTAGGTGCATGCTTGAATACAACTGCCCAGATGGCTTTCCTTACGCCAGAAAAGCAAATTCATTTGGTGACTTACTTCAAACAGGCGGCCACAAAAACCCTGCTATCTGCAAGACAAATACTGCAAGCCTTGGGGTTCATGGCCTCCTGCATTCTTCTAATTCCATATGCAAGACTACATATGAGAAAACTTCAGTGGTACTTAAAAAGTCAATGGCGTCAACATTGTCACAGCCTGGAAACAATGATTCCTATCATACCTTGCCTACGCCTGGAGTTCCTATGGTGGGCAGAGGCCTGCCACCAAAACAAGGGACTGCCATTCACACTACCCCCTGCCGCCCAAACCCAAACTGCAGACACATCAGACTATGCATGGGGGGCTCACCTGGCAGGGAAGTGCATTCAGGGCAAATGGAACCCAAATCAAATGCACCTACATATCAATCAAAAAGAAATGTTAGTTGTACGGAATGCTGTGACAGCCTTCAAGGACTACATTCATCCAGGCCAACTAATGGCAGAGACTGACAACACCACGGTTATGTGGTACATTAACAAGCAGGGGGTACACATTCCTACCCCCTCTGCAGAATAGCCATGGCTTTGTGGAACATGGCCTTGAGCTACCAAGTACAACTAGAAGCTCAATTCCTGCCAGGAAAACTGAATACACTCTAAGACGGACTAAGCAGAAATCTCATGGACCCACACGAGTGGAAACTGGAATCAAGGATTTTCAACATGTTGACAAGCAAATGGGGAAGCCCAGACATAGATCTATTTGCCTCCCCCCAGAACTACCAGTTGGACAAATTTTGCACAAAGACTCCTCACAAAAAAGCCTAGAAAGTGGATGCTCTGTCCTTCAGCTGGAAAAACCTATCAGTCTACGCCTTTCCCCGTCTGCCTCTGCTCTCCAAAGTTCTGCTAAAAGTCAAACAGGACAAACCAAAAATGATTTTGATTGCTCCAGACTGGCCACGCCAACATTGGTACCCACTCCTGCGCAGTGTGTCACAAATATCTTCATGGCACCTGCCCTCAGACACCTTCCTTGCTGTCTCAGCAGGAGAACTAAATTCTGCACCCTCAGCTCCCAACATTGAACCTTGCAGCTTGGCTAATCACTTCAATTCACCCTTAGCATCCCTCAGCAATCCTGTGAGGGATGTCATCTTGGAGGCGAGAAGACCTAGTACTAGAAAATCTTATGCTGACAAATGGAAAAGATTCTCTGCCTGGAACCAATCTTTAGGGATGAGCACAGCAGCGCCCAATTTACCTCAGCTTTTGCAATACTTAACTAAGATGCTTCACAAGGGCCTGTCTTTTTCCTCTATTAAAATCCACGCTTCAGCTATTTCAGCTCAGTATAACACAGAACCACCCCTCTTTTCTCATCCCCTGCTCAAACAGTATCTCAGAGGGGCAAAGAACTTGAGACCACCCAGGAGAGCTCTTACTCCTGCCTGGGACCTTAACTTTGTTTTAGAAAAGCTCACTTAACCTCATTTCGAGCCAACTGCTACTGCAGACTAAAAATTTCTGTCTTGGAAAACAGCCTTCTTCTTAGCAATCACTTCAGCTAGAAGGATATCTGAATTACAGGCCCTTATGGCTGTGTGGAGCCTTTCATCATCTTTCATGCGGAAAGGGTATCTCTGGGGACCAATCCATCCTTCATGCCCAAGGTGGATTCCAGTGTGGCTCTTAACTAGTCCATTCATTTGCCAACCTTCTATCCCAATCCACAGAACAAAGGGGAACGGCTTCTGCATTCCTTGGACGTGCACAGACAACTTAGTTTCTACTTGGACAGAACAAAATTTCGAAGAAAATCTGAACAATTGCTAGTGGCATTTGCTGCTGGGGCAGAGGGGAAGTCCATTTCAAAATAAACCATTTCTAAATGGATAAGCGATTGCATTCATTTCTGCTATAAGCACCATGGAAAACCTATCCCCCAGCGGATCAGATCTCATTCCACAAGGGCTGCATCTACTTCTGCAGCCTTTCTTAGAGGTGTTACTACCAGGGATATTCTAGAAGCTGTTACCTGGAGTTCAGTACTTATTTTCACCAAGCATTATCATTTTCCAATTTTCTCTAAATCCAGAGCTGGCTTTGCCACTGCTGGCTTGCAGGGCCTTATAGCTGGTCCTAATGCTATATAAACCCATCCTCCCAACCATAGCTCTGGGAATCTACCCAAATGTAATGACTGCAGCAGTGAAACATGAAGAACGTAGTACAGTTGTGTACACTTACCATGAATGTAGATGTTCAAATGTATTCACTGTTGCAGTCCTGGTTACCCTCCCTCCAGCCCCCTGTTTTTCTCTTACTATACCTCTACTTTATTTTACTATGCTTAAAAGCCTTTTTGGTGTATTTGCTTTTGGTTGGAGGTATATTTTTGTGTTTTTAATTTTATTTGCTCCCCATTTGGGGTGCACCTGTCATCTGGGGCAAGAAAAACTGATGTAATGGCGTCTGCTGCATGTTTTATACCCCTGACGACCTGACGTCATGGAAGAAGGGACAGCAACCGATGCAGGACTGAAGACTTTGTTAATCAGGCCGACTGAGGGCACCCTGCCAGCAGATTACGCAAATGTAATGACTGCAACAGTGAATAGACTCGAACATCTACATTTGTGGTAAGTGTACACAACTGTACTGTACTGGTATATCAACTATAACAGTGCACAATGTAGTTTATTCATTTAATGGTAGTCAGTCAACTGAAAGTATGCAAACTGCTTTTCACATCTGGGAGAAAAATTGAGATGAGAGACTAGAACAGATGGTATGTTTGTAAGGGGGGGGGGGGGACAGGCACTAGCATATGCTTCCAGCATGATAACTTTAGAATAGGTAAAGCCTATTGGTGTAGCTGCCCCTTTATAGAAGGGCAGTTTCCATTTATGGGAAAGGCATTTAGTTTCGTGTGTTTGCTGTGAGTTAAAAAATGGGTTGCGGAGTAAAAATTTATTTAGTTTGAGTGTGTTTATTTCTAGCAAAAAGTCTGTGAAATGCGGCATTGATTCAAACAGAGAGGCATGGTGACTGCATGCAAGATCAGCCTGCCAAGCATTAATGTGTGCATACAAGTTACAAGTTGAAAACATAGTCTAAAAGAACTATCATTCAGAATATTTGAAAATAGCTAGAATGTTAGTCTCATTTTGAAAACAAAGATCTCCCTTTTCTGTTGTCACCTTTTTTATTAGATGCCAAACCAGCAGGTATGCATATGTGTGGAAAATGCATTTGTTGCCAATACATTTTTAATGAAAAGTACTATGCCTTTTCCCATTGTAATGTAAAAGTGCATTTTCCCAGTTATTTTGACTGCAACTCCAACATGGTTGTTTACTGTGCATATGTGCTAGTTGCTCCTGTTTTTATGTTGGAAAGACTGTCCGCAAACTGAGCGACAGAGTTAAGGAGCATTGTTTTGCCATCAGGAGCAAGGATCTTTCGAATGCTCTTGGTAAACACAGATGTTCATCGTGCATACAGCTGCAGTAATCACAGATGGGTTTTCAGCCGTCAGGCGGTCCCTCGGTCGGCCGAATTCCAAAGTCTTGGTCCGGCGTCAGTTGTCGTCGCTTACTCTTCTGACGTCAGGAAGGCCAGAGTATATAAGACACAGCCGGCGCCATGTTCTCCAGTCTTTTTTGCCGCGCGGTGCCCGGCAGAAGCAGTTCGCAAGTGCGGTCGGCCAGCTCCTGAATTACGAAAATATTTGGAACCGAAGTCTTCATTAAAGCTAAGTACCCGTTGAAACTTTTCTTGCCTCAGACCGATGTCAAAAAAAGTTAATAATTGTATTTCTTGTGGGAAGCAAATACCGCATAAGGATTTCCATTCCCTTTGCATACCTTGTTTGGGCCCAGACCCGCGGCGTCTTGGGCTGTCGCTTTGCGCTACCTTCAATAAGCGCACTATCAGCGTCGGGCGGAGTTCGCCCAACACTATTTTGGTAAAGCTTTTGACTATAAAATGTCGTGGACACTCCGACTACCGTTTTGTCCAAAAAACGCAAGGAAAAGGACCGACACGCGAGGCCAGCGGTCTCCACCGACACCACGCCAAACAGGCTACACGTGGTCCGGTTCTCAGCGAGACGCCTTTGCAGTCCCTGACTACCGGCGACTCTCCTTTGGCGGTGTCTTCTGTACCGACCGCTGGGTCATCGGCCCTTTCCCAGACTACAACGAAGCCCGGCTTGTCGAGCCTACTAATGTGGACAGATCCACCTCCACCCATGGTGTATTTAGGCCTTCATCTTCTTTTCTATTAAGGCCTTTACTAAATCCAAAGCAGCCAGGCATCACACTAGGCCTGCTGCTCAAGGCCCATCTCCTGGACCCATGCCTAGAAACAGATGCTTAAAATGGCTGAGGATCTAATAACTCTTATCAGAGGTTCTCAGCCCCCTCCTGACAAGAGACCCAGATTGGAGGAAGAATCCCCCTCTTCTGATCAGGGATCCATTTTATCAGAACATTCTGATGCAGAGGAACACTCTTACTCCCCTTTTGAGGATTCGGATGCAGAACAGTCCATTCCTTCTGTATCCCCCCCTGAGGATTTTTCTTTTGGGGAAACCTTGCACACCTTGAGGGAACACTTCCATTGGGAAGGCCAAGACTTTTCAGATTCCAAGAAAAGACTTGGGGAATTTCTTTGGTTACCTCAGCACAGACCTCTGGCTATACCCCCTGTTTTGGAGGTACTGGATGATGTCTATTCGGAGGCTTGTCTTAATCCTGATTCTCTGCCTCCTGCACCAGTAAAGCCTGATAGATATTACAGAGTACCCAGTTCTCACCAATTTCTCTACAAAGGTCAATGCTGACCCTGAAACCATTTCACAAGGACCTAAGGGATTAAAGGCCTCCACTGCCAAGAATCCACTTCCTGCAGAAAGGGAATCTAGATCTCTAGAAAGGTGGGGTAAGAAGGTATATACCTCGGCCTCCCTAGCCATGAGGGCCTTAAACTGCCAGTTTCATATGATTAAATATCAACAGTTCCTGTTATCACAATTAAAAAACAAAATGTCTCAACCTGAACAACCAGATTTAAAAGAGTTACAGGATATGATGCATAGTGCGGAACAAGTGGGTAAACACACCTTACAATGTGGTTATGATGCCCTAGAGGCCTCCAGTAGAGCGGCTGCTACAGGATCAGTCATTCGCAGACATGCCTGGCTTAGGGAACAAAATTTGCCTGATCATGTGAAAGCTAAGCTTCTTGATGCTCCTTTACAAAAGGATGTACTTTTTGGTACTAATGCTGAGGATATACTACGAAAAATGGAAGAGAAAGCCAAATTTATGCAAACGGTCAATGCTTTCTTACAGGTCCAGCCACCACGATTTAGCAGGAATTGGCCTTCAAAAAACTGGTCCTTTCCAGCCACTGACAAGCCCCAAAGAGGTAGATACAGATGCACAAGGGGCAGAGGGCAATCACAAGGATCATATAGAGGCAGACAATGGCAATCTCCAGCACCAAGAGGTGGTGAAGACAGTGCACAGCAATACAGGAAGCAAACCCAATGACTCCCTCATTTCCATGCCAAGCAAGTCTCAGCTGGCAGCACCTTTGGGAGGGAAACTAGCATTATTTGCAAACAATTGGCATATTGTCACAACAGACAAATGGATACTGGACATTATAAACAGAGGCTACAAATTTCAATTTCACACTCTTCCAAAATGAGAGGCATGCCAAACCTACCACAAAATCAAAGGGTAGAGGCACAACTGCAAATTTCAAAGCTCCTAAACATGAGAGCTATACAAAAGGTACCTACGCACCAACAAGGTCAAGGTTTTATTCAAGACTCTTCCTGGTACCAAGAAAGGAACCGACTGGAGACCCATTCTGGACTTATCCATCCTAAACACATTTCTACTCGTACCAAAATTCAAGATGCTCACATTACAGCAACTTCTTCCCATGCTGGGCAAGGAGTTTTGGCTGGTAACATTGGACCTCAAGGAGGCATACCTGCATGTCCCAATCAGACAAAGCTGCAGAAGATACCTCAGATTTCTTGCAGGTTCAATCCACTATCAATTCTCTGCATTGCCCTTTGGCTTATCTACTGCGCCCAGAGTATTCACAAAGTGCCTGGCATCAGTGATTGCCTATTGCAGACTTCAAGGGATACAAATTTACCCTTATCTGGACGACTGCCTGATCCAAGCGGACAGCAAACACATACTACTGGAACATCTGGCATATGTGACACGGTTACTGCTTTCTCTGGGATACACCATCAACAAGGAGAAATCAAGGCTAACACCATCTCAGAAAATAACCTTCCTGGGTGCCAGCTTGGACACAAACACCCAGATGGCTTACCTTACGCCAGAAAAACAAGGGCAATTATCTCAGTACTTCAAAACACTAGCAAAAAGTACCAGACTTACTGCAAGGAAAATCCTGCAGGCTCTGGGATTCATAGCATCTTGCATTCTTCTAATCCCATGTGCAAAGCTGCATATGAGGAAACTTCAATGGTACCTAAAAAATCTATGGTCTCAACACAGTCACAGCTTGGAAGCAATTATTCCAATAATTCCATGTCTGCAAAAGGAATTTCTATGGTGGGCCCAAGCATGTCAAGTAAACACAGGCCTTCCATTCTGCAAGCCTCAAGCAAAACAAGTCATAACCACAGGCGCCTCAGATTATGCCTGGGCGCACATGAAGGACAGGTGCATTCAGGGCAGGTGGTCCCAAAAGGAAAAGCACCTTCACATCAATCAAAAAGAAATGCTAGCAGTAATAAATGCAATTACAGCTTTCAAGGACTTCCTGCATCCAGGACAATTACTGATAAAAACAGACAACACCACAGTAATGTGGTACATAAACAAACAAGGAGGAACACACTCATACCCCTTGTGCAGACTAGCCATAACTCTTTGGAACTTGGCTCTGGAAAGACAAATCGAACTTCAAGCACAGTACTTGCCAGGACTGGAAAACACACTGGCAGACACTCTGAGCAGGAATATGACGGATCCACACGAATGGAAGCTACATCCACAGGTGTTTACGGAGATAATCCAAGCGTGGGGGAGGCCAGACATAGATCTTTTTGCCTCCCACAGGAACCATCAATTGAAAAAGTTTTGTTCAAGGACCTTCCATCCAAAGGCCTGGAAAGTGGACGCCCTTTCATTCAGTTGGACAACATGGACAGTTTATGCATTCCCACCTCTGCCTCTTCTGCCCAAGGTGCTTTTGAAAGCAAGAACAGACAAACCGAGGATAATACTGATTGCTCCAGACTGGCCAAGGCAACACTGGTATCCACTCCTGAGGAGCCTAACACATACTCCTCCCTGGTCCCTGCCTCTAATACCCCTTCTGCTGACGCAGAACAGCTACAAAACCCTTCACAGTCAGCTGAAAACACTCAACCTCGCTGCATGGAAAATTCCTTAACACCACAACATACCCTACTCTCCAAGGAGGTGCAGGATGTCATTTTGGAGGCCAGAAGACCATCTACTAGAAAAGCTTACTCCGCAAAATGGAAGCGGTTTTGCTGTTGGAATGAGAAAAGAGGACAGGACCCTAGAAAATTGAACTTGCCTCAGGTTTTACAGTACCTAGCTGAACTGCTGAACAGTGGACTTTCATTTTCTTCCATTACAATACACGCCTCAGCCATTTCTGCAGAATTCAACACGGATCCTCCTTTATTCTCTCACCCACTCTTACGGCAGTTCCTCAGAGGGGCTAAGAATATAAGACCTCCAAGGAAGCAACCAATACCAGCCTGGGACCTTAATTACATACTAGAAAAATTAACATTACCTCCCTTTGAACCTGCTGCCTCAACAGATCTGCAATATTTGTCCTGGAAAACAGCTTTCCTTCTGGCCATCACTTCAGCTCGTAGGGTCTCTGAACTACAGGCCCTCATGGCGGTGCAGCCCTTCCTCGTCTTCCATCAGGATAGGGTTTCACTTCGTACTAATCCATCTTTTATGCCAAAAGTGGTATCCAGGGTAGCCTTAAACCAAGCCATACACCTACCTACCTTTTATCCTAACCCTCAAAACAAAGGGGAAAGGTTGCTTCACTCTTTAGACATCCATAGGCAGCTACGTTACTATTTGGACAGAACAAAGTCCTTCAGGAAATCAGAACAACTTTTTGTGTCCTATGCATTGAGGGGCTCAAGGGAAACCAGTTACCAAACAGACTATTTCCAAGTGGATTGGCCACTGCATACAATTTTGTTACTCCTATCATGGGAAATCTGTCCCTACTGGTATCAGATCTCACTCCACCAGGGCCACAGCCACCTCTACAGCCTTCCTCAGAGGTGTGCCTACTAAGGATATTTTGGAGGCAGCCACTTGGAGTTCTGTACATACCTTCACAAAACACTACCACCTGCCCTTATATTCCAGAACAAGAGCAGGCTTTGCCACTGCTGTTTTGCAGGGCATTCTGGCTCAACCCAGTTCCTCATAGTACCTGCCACCCTATGCATAGCTTTGGGACTCTACCCATCTGTGATTACTGCAGCTGTATGCACGATGAACATAGTACAGTTTTGTACCTACCATAAATGTAGATGTTCGAGTGCTAATACAGCTGCAGTACAGGTTTCCCTCCCTCCTTCCCCTCTTGGTAAGGGCATGGGGCCTAACAACCTCTTCATACCTCCTGACTGGGTTATCCTGCTATGTTTTATTTGCTTGCTTACACTGATTTTGCATTACATGGCATTGCTTGCATATGTGGATAAGCTTTACTTATGTATTGCCTTCCTTTTGGGGGCACCTGACATCTGGGGCAAGAAAGACTGAAGAACATGGCGTCGGCTGTGTCTTATATACTCTGGCCTTCCTGGCGTCAGAAGAGTAAGCGACGACAACCGACGCCGGACCAAGACTTTGGAATTCGGCCGACCGAGGGACCGCCTGACGGCTGAAAACCCATCTGTGATTACTGCAGCTGTATTAGCACTCGAACATCTACATTTATGGTAGGTACAAAACTGTACTTTCTGTGTGCCCTAATTTTTCCTTGTTTAAGTTCTTCATTTTGGATCAAGTTAAAGATTTCTTTGTGGACGCTGATTGCAAGCTTCAGATTCAGGAACTAAAGTGGCAACTGAGATTGAATGCTGAATTTTTTTTTCTTGGTTCCGATTTGTTCCATGGCGGAGGAAGTGGTACAGAGCAACTTCATAGGCACCCCACAGGTGCTCAAAGCTTTAGATGAAAATGGGCCAGTTACCAGGGCTGAATTCAACAGAGTATTGGATATGTTAACGCAGTTAACAGAAGTTTTCAACACTAGTAAAACGGACACGCTTTCAACGTTGCCAGGCAACCAGCAACAGGGGCTGGAGCGGAAGAGAAGACGTATTTCTGGTGAACCCTTGCCAGCAAGCAGTGGCGTTCAGTCTGGGTCTAGTATCCAGCAGGGCATGAGTAAACGGACAAACAAAGCAAACAATCAGGGTGCGAGTGATGTAGGTGACCGTAATAAGGACTTTAACTTCAATGCCTGGGCGGAACAACAGTTCTGGTTCAAACAAGGTACAGACAATACTGTTAACAACGCTGATATAGAACAAGACTTTAACATATTACGTGATAAGCTGTACACCTACAAAACGAACCAACTGGAAATAGACTATTTAAAAGAATGTGTGAAAGTAGAAAGGGTTCCCAAAGGTTTAAGATGTTTTAAGTTTCCAAATAATGTTCAAAAAGGTACTGCATACTACAAGAAACTGTGTGACATTTTTAACCGTGCAGGAATTGAAATGTTGGAGGTTATGGTAGCAGAGTATGAAGCTAAGGCTGATGTTCTGCTTAAGGACTTAAATGGGTTGAATAATGCATTAGTAAATGACAAGAACTTTCCTTCAGTGAAGTATAACTATGATAATATTTTCAATGAAGTAGACAGGTTCTGTGTTAAGGTTGTGAACCGCAAGATACACAAATTAGAAAGGGATCTTAGAGAATATAGCGAAGGCATGGCTTACCCACTCCCAGTAAAGGCTAGATGGACTAACAACACTGTTACACAGCACAACAATGTCCGTAGTTTTAATAATGATGACACGCAGGTTGACCTACCTAGAAGGAGTGAGAGACTAGCGGAAAAGGAAAGAAAGAACTCTCATCAGGATTTTATATTTCCCCCAGACAAATCAGGGGGGGGGGGCAGATTCCCAACGAGGAGATGGAACAAGTAACCGAGATCAGTCATGCTATGCCCGACCAGGAGAGTTGTGTACCTTTGGATTCACCTCCTATTACCCCCACCAGTTACACGGTGACCACGGATAATAATTTTACTGTTTATAATTTTACTGGTTTAGAGATAACAAAGGAACATTTTAACTTATTTACAAGAGGTATGCATTTTATACCAGCACGATCATTTAATCTTGCAAAAGAACTGATGGATCTTAAAATGTTTGTTAGGCAATTGAATTTGTCTCTATACTTCAAGGGTCAACCCTGTCAAGGTGACATACTTACTAGAAAGAGTACCTTTAACCCTCCCACACACTCCTCCACTAAGGTGTTTGAAGAATTGGTGGAAAGAGATCTAAGAGCTATTGGCATTAGACAACCTGCTGCAGGTCCCCAGAATCTAAGTTTGAATGAAACACACAATCAGGTTTTTAAAGGAAGAAGGCTGTAGAGTAATGAAACCAGATAAAGGAGGGGGCTTAGTTTTGATGTACAATATAGACTATGACGCGCATATTTACAACATGTTACAGGATGTTGAGCACTATGGCTTGATATCAACAAATGAGCTACACATAGCATATTCCAAAATTAACTATCTATTAATGGACCACCTTTTACAAGGAGCCATTAATGAAAAGCTATATAATTACTTGTTTGTAGCCAAACCAAGAATCCCAGTAATTTTTGGTATTCCAAAGACCCACAAAGGACTGGACCCTTTAAAATTCAGACCAATAGTTTCTGGTGAAGGAAGCATCACTGAACCTTTGGGGAAATTTATTGACTACATCCTCAAACGGTTTGTTACATCACTAAGCCACATATGCAAAGATTCTTGGGACTTCCTAAAGGGTATGGGATCCCATTTGTACCACCCAGACCTTTTAATGGTAACTATCGATATAGTGCAACTATTCCCCAGTATACCACATTTGACAGGTCTGGATTGGTTCAAAGAAGTTTTGGTCAAATAAGCCAATCTTGGTGCCAATGTTGTGAAATTTGCTAGTCGAATTCATGGATATTGTGTTAAACAATAATTTCATCTGTTTTAACGGTGACATTTACAAACAGAAATTGGGAGTTGCAATCATACCTCTCAACTGTGCATTTTGCAGAATGTCCAGATTTTTGGCTCAGATTTTTGGTCTGTTCCTCATAAAATTAGTGGTATTCTGCCAAATCACTGGGATGATCTTAGGATTGAAGTCACTAAATAATGATATACAAATTGAGCTTCAAACATCAAATCCTTCAGAAAATGTATGCTAAAACAAATCCTGTTACTCTAGCAACTTTTCTAAGAATATAAAAGTAATAATTAAAATATGTCCCTATTTTTGGGCCTTTATCCCCCCATATTGCTGGTCTTTGTCCAGATTTATTGCACTAAGAGGTTGAGAGGTATGGTTGCAATGGGGGCCTCTTGTGCCTCTTTGTATGCGAACATTGTATTGCACAAATGGGAACAGACTTTCATATTTGGCACAGACTGGGTGAAACACATTAAACACTATGTTAGATACCTGGATGATATATGTTTGTTATGGCATGGAACAGAGGTGGATTTTCAGAAATTTGTAAGTTACATTAACTCCACCACTTCCTTTTTGACCTTTACACACTTGGTCAGTAACACTAGTTTGAACTATCTAGATGTAACTATAATCAAGGATTTCACCAATGGCAAGTTTGCTTCAAGAGTATACAGGAAACCCACATATTCTAATTCTTACCTACACTTTAGCAGTAGTCATCCTTTCTATCAAAAGAAAGGAATTATCAAAGGGCAACTAATCCATGCTTCTAGAATGTGTAGCACTGCGGAATACTTCTCAAATGAGGTTAGCTTTTTAGAAGAGAAATTTTGTGAAAGGGTCTACCCGGCCAAACTAATCAAGAATTTGGTCATGGAAATTTCCGCATGTAGAGAAGAAAAATACCCACCACTTTTAGGATGCATGTTACCGCAAGTGGATAACTTGCATAAGAACACCCAGCAGCTAGAACAAACTAGTTACATACACACATTTTCCAGCAATTCTGACCTGATAGAGGAAACAATAACAAGGTATTGGCCAGTTCTTACATTGCATGATGATTTTTCAACAAACGTTCCAACTAAACCCACATTTGTTAGACACAGGGGTACTAACATGAAAGAGCTATTTGAAAGAAAAGAAATGACGAATACCACTGGTAGTAGATCCAAGAAAGGAACTTATAAATGTGGAATGTGCAAACAATGCACTGCTATGTTGAATGATCATAGTATATACATCCCATCAAGGAAATATCTATTCCGGTCTAATGGGTATTTTAACTGCAATGCAAAATATGTTGTATATTTAGGCTCATGTATAAAATGTCAAAGTTTCTATATTGGGAAAACAGAAAGGACTCTAAAGAGAATTTATGAGCATTTCTATGATATTTCCAAGAAAAAAAGAGACCAATGCTTTTTATAAACACTCTTTGTCCTGCCCAGATATGGAAATCAAGTTCATTGCATTAGACCAGATAACACCCGACAAGAGAGGGGGTGACTGGGAGACTAAATTGGAATATAGGGAGCTTATATGGCAACTAAGACTGGATGCAGCTAAATGGCCAGGGTTAAATGACTACACAAATTTAAGTAGTGTTTTAAAACTAAGAAGAGCTAAGTTATAGCATACAGCATTTAGTAAGAGATTATCAACATTACTTATTTGTATCAAATTATTTGTATTTTATATTTATGTTTATTCTGAGTATAGGGAATATAATCTATGTAACAACGTTTGAACACTTAATACTTGATTATTATTTTTATTTTTAATTCTTGTATTTTTAACATTTGATTTTTATCTATTACTATTTATTACTCGCATCATTTATTCGTGGTACCCCATTGTAATATTTATTGCACACTAAACAGTGTTATAAGAATCAATCACTACAAATGTGGTTTCATGGGACATTAACATATAACAATATTTATTTATTTATACACAAATGCTTTGTAACATATCTTTTAAATAACATATTTTTCAACTACAACATATTTAAAAGGTATTTTATATAGGATTTTATGCATTTCATACAACATCTTGCTGTTTAATTTTAAATTGGTCACCAATTAATTTTAATTGTAACTTGACTGGTTTTAATTAACGAAGCACATGATCTCATTAAGAGACTTACAAATAAGGTTGTTCTGCCCTGCATTTTTATCTTGACAAAGCTCAGTATTGCACTGAGCTGGCTGAGAGAAGGATTTGGAGAAATTTATGTTGTGTGTTTGAGAGAAGGACTTGGAGAAATTTATGTTGTGTGTTTGAATAAACTTTTTGTGGAGATTACCTTTGGCTTCATCACTGTTTCTTGTTGCTCTTCGCTGCCTTGGATTATACTTTTTACTTCTTTATTAGATGCCAAACCAGCAGATATGCATATGTGTGGAAAATGCATTTGTTGCCAATACATTTTTAATGAAAAGTACTATGTCTTTTCCCATTGTAATGTAAAAGTGCATTTTCCCAGTTATTTTGACTGCAACTCCAACATGGCTGTTTACTGTGCATATGTGCTAGTTGCTCCTGTTTTTATGTTGGAAAGACTGTCCGCAAACTGAGCGACAGAGTTAAGGAGCATTGTTTTGCCATCAGGAGCAAGGATCTTTCGAATGCTCTTGGTAAACACAGTTCTGCGTGCCCTAATTTTTCCTTGTTTAAGTTCTTCATTTTGGATCAAGTTAAAGATTTCTTTGTGGACGCTGATTGCAAGCTTCAGATTCAGGAACTAAAGTGGCAACTGAGATTGAATGCTGATTTTTTTCCTGGTCTCAACAAATCGTTGAATCTTAAATGTGCTTTGAAATGGTTTATATGATGTGTAGATTTATTGCATTCTTTTAGGGGGCTAGACTCCTTTTTTGGGTACGTTAAAACTATAGATGTGAAGTTGTTCTATCTCGCCCTTTTGTTCTTAAAAGTGGGTTCGGAGCCGATCCCTCGGCTCTGAGTCAGCCGCTTTTCAAGCTCAGACTCTACGAGAAACTCGAGACCTAGTGTATATCCCATGATGCTCTACTGTAAATCCCCAAATCTAGTTTGCCGCTGCAACGGATCTACAGCTCGTCGGAGGAAGCTAGGGCCAGTGACTTATTTTTTCTATATTTATAGAAGATTTTTCTGAATAATAGTATCGTATATTGTTAAAGTAGAAGTGATATTCTACAGTATTAGGCTATAGCCTGTTTGTTTAGCTCTAGTTAAATTTTTTGAAGTATTTCTCTTCAGGTCTTTTAGGCCTCTCTTATCTGTTTGTGCGTGACAGGGCTCTGTCAGCTCTTGTGTGTGTGTGTGTGTGTGTGTGCGCTCTCTTTCTTCCTTCATTATATAATCTTAGGTATTTTATATATATATATATATATATATATATATATATATATATATATATATATATATATATATATATATATATATATATATATATATATATATATATACTGACATATATCCTGTAAAAAGCTTAGTTCTTAGTTAAATAAGTATTGTAGTTAATATTTAGATAGATAACTGTTTTTGCTATTATATTGAGAATTCAGGGACCTGAATTTATTTTGTTAACATGTCAGAGAAACAAAAGTCAGGATTCAAAAGGTGTGAGTGTGGTCAAAAAATGTCTGTTACAGACAACCACTCCACCTGCGTGTACTGTTTGGGTTCTCTATCTGCCACTTCTTTAGCGCCAGAGTTCTCTTGGAAAGGCGCAGGAAGCTGGTAGATAAGGGACTTCTGAAGCCTGAATTTCAGGCTACTTTAGACAAGGCCGTCCTCTCTTCCAAGGCTTCGAAGGGGTCGAAGTCTTCCAAGGGATCCTCAGAGCCCAAGTCATCGGCTCAGAGTTCCACTGGTATGGTTCGTGCATCGGCTCCACAGCCCTTGGAGCTGTGTATCGATCCTTTGCCTCGGAGCCCAGTTGTGGATCCGATATTGGAGACGACTCAGTCTTCAATCGGTACCATCTTTGGCTCCTTCGACCCATCCCTCGACGCATTCTTCGAGGCTTTCTGATGTGGACCTGGACCGAGTGGTTAAGAGGCTCTTACAGAACCCGGCCCTGGCCAAAATGATGTCCGCTTCGAGCCACTCAGCTTCGAAGCCTGAAACCCCAGCCATAATTTCTTCCCCTCCTCCTCCGAAGCCAGTCGAGCTCTCGGTGCCGGGGTGGACGGAACCGATGTTGGTAGAGCCCTCGGAGCCAAGGTTTGATCCACCTCCCTCGGCTCCATCGACCTTGATCTCCTCGGTTCTGACCGGGAAGTCTCGGGGCCGACAGTCCCTCGCTGGCTCCGGGGTGAAGAGTTGAACCGATACCTCGGTTCAGACCCTTCCCCTCGGGGCTTCGGCACAGGTGGCTTCAGCTCCATCCTCTAGATTGGAGCGGGGGTCTCGGCTCGGGGAGAGCTGCTGGCCTCTTCGGAGCTGACAGACTTCTCGGACCGAGATTCTGGTTCCTTCGATGCCATGAGGAAGGTCATGTCTGCTAAGACCACTACCTCCTCGGATCTGTCTTCTGCTCCCCCTAAAGGGCCTCGTTCTACCTCTTCCCCACAGGTCCCCACCAAGCGTTGAGATCCAGGGCCTCAGGTATCCCCATTGGGTGGCCCCTCCTCTCTAGGGACTTCACTGGATGCTCCCACCAATGAAATACCTAGGACGAGACTGTGCAAGAGGAGGCACTTGGATTCCCCACAGGAATCCCTGACATCGGATACCGACTTGGAGGAATCAGAAGGGTCCCCACGATCCCCCTCAGAGGATGTCTCATTTGCAGACATATTGGAGATCTTAAGACAGAGGGGTGATTGGCAGTCCCTTGCCCCTACTGAGGACAAGTCGGTCCTCCTGAAGGCCTTTGGATCTCAACCATCCACCTCCTGGGTTACCCCGCCCTTCGATGAATTGATGGAGCTGGTTGCTCGAAGGGCGTGGGAGTCCCCTGACTCAGTGGAACCGGTCCCTCGGAGGCCCAACAAGTTTATTACTTCCCCTACTGACAAGGCTTTTCTTACCAAGGGAGTCCAGGTTGATGCCATGGTGGTGGCGGCAGCCACCAAGAAAGAGATGTCGGAAACCTCCTCTTCTGTCCATCCCCCTAATAGGGATTCTAGGACGATGGACAGGTATGGGAAACGCATATTTAGTTCTGCGGCATTCTCCATGAGATCGCTCAACTACCTGACACATTTTACCTGCCTTCAACGAGATCTCCTTAAAGAGATGGGAGATACTCTCCAGGGTAACATAGCTGATGCAGTTTCTGAAAAGGTGACTGCACAACTCAACACCCACAATTCGATAGTAAACTCATCCATGCGACTCATTTCTTATGCTGCCAATGGATCGAGTAGGGCGGCAGGCTCAGCGATAGCTCTTCGGAAACCGTCCTGGATGCGCCTTTGCGGAAGCCTTCAAATCTTCCTTCGTCAATACCCCATTCGATTGGTCCGCTTTGTTCGGGCCCAAAGTTAAGGAGACACTTACTAGGTGTGAACAAGAAGGAAAGACTCTGTCTGCTGTAGGAGTCCGTTTTTCCACTCCAACTAGACCATACCCCAAAGGGCAACGAAGAGGAAAAATGTGGTTCCGAAAACCCCAAGGAGCTTTCCAAAGCACACCTACGGATACCCCCTCTAGGGGCAGAGGAGGGGGCAAAAACGAAAGACGCCGTCCGCAAAACCAGGGCGACAGGGAGCAGTTCTCTGGTAAGCCCTATCAGCGTTCCTGAAAGGAAGCCCGGCTGTCCTTCTCTGGAGGCAGTCGGGGTCGCAACTTTATACCCAAATGCCTGGCTAAACATTACAACGGATTCTTGGGTAAAAAGCATCATTGCCAGAGGTTACTACATTCCCTTTACAAAACTCCCCCCCATGTGTACAAGGATTCCAGACATTCCACCCAGTCTGAGAAAGCTAGCAGCCATAGAAATCCGAAACCTGCTAGACAAGAATCATCCAGCCAGTCCCGGCGGACCAAATTGGATCCGGAACTTACTCAAGGTTCTTTTTAGTTCCAAAGAAAACAGGGTACTGGAGGCCCATGCTGGACCTCCGCAAACTCAACACCTTCATCAAGAAGGAAAAGTTCCGGATGGTCACGCTTCAATCGATTCTTCGTTCTTAGCAACGGGCGATTGGATGTGCTCTATAGATCTCAAGGATGCTTACTACCACATCAAAATGGACATATCATCCAGAGATCACCTGCATTTCTGGCTGGGGGCCAGTCATTACCAATTCAGAGCCCTGCCCTTTGGTCTCACCACAGTCCCCAGAGTGTTTACCAAATGTATGGCAGTGGTCACTGCTCACCTGAGACGTTTGGGATTCCAGGTGTTTCCATATCTGGACGACTGGCTCCTCACCGCCACCTCCAGGCACCAACTAATCCAAGCAAGAGACTACCCCATAAACCTTTGCTCCCAGTTGGGCATAACCTTAAACTTTGAAAAATCTGCATTATCGCCCTCGCAGCATATTACATTTATAGGAGCAGAACTGGACACCGTCAATTCAAGGATCAGGTTGCCTCAAGCAAGAATCGTATCTCTAAAAAGTCAATTGTCCAGAACAAAGCTCCTGCATCCCAGATACTGCAGCTATTAGGCACAATGGCAGCCACACTGATGGCAGTCCCGTTAGGGTGCATGCACATGCAGATACTCCAGTGGCTACTCTTCGCACAATGGTCTTACCAACGACTGCCCATGTCACACGAGATTCGGTTAACGAATCTTTGCAAGAAGGATCTCAATTGGTGGTTGAACAGCGACCAAATGATAATCGGACGTCCCTTTGTTCTTCCTCAACCCACAGCCACAGTGACCACGGATGCTTCCCTGATAGGGTGGGGGGGGGGGCTATTTCAGGGAAAGACTGTCCAAGGCACTTGGTCAAACATGGAATCACATTTGCATATACATGTCCTAGAGCTGAGAGCGGTGTTCCTGGCGTTGCAACACTTTCATGACTCTCTTCCTCCAGGTACAATTGCTATCCAGACGAACAACATGTTGGTAGTCTGGTACATCAACAAGCAAAGGGGAACCAGATCGTGTCCCTTATGCCAAGAGGCCCTAAGAATTTGGCAATGGGCTGTATCTGCCAGACACTTTCTGATAGCAACACACATCCAGGGGTCATCCAACGTGATAGCGGACAAGCTAAGCAGGGCCATGCTGTTGCCTCATGATTGGTCTCTCAAACAACAGGTGGCGGACAAGATTTTCCACAGATGGGGCCAGGCTTGCTGCGACCTATTTGCATCTCCGATGAATGCCAAATGCAGCAGCTACTTTGCCATTTATCCCCCACCGGGGAACAACCCGAGGGACGCGCTCGTACACGATTGGCCCCCAGGCCTCCTATATGCCTTCCCGCCAATTCCCTTAATTCCCAAATTCATACAGAAAGCCAAAAGTCTGGGAAGGACTGTGATTTTGATGGCCCCGTCAGATTTGGTTCCCCTTCCTGCAGAAGTATCAAGTGGAAGAACCATGAATCCTGGACCCAGTGCCAGATCTTCTGACTCGTTCGTCGGGAGTTCTTCATCCCTCCCTCATCTCCCTAAAACTGACAGCTTGGCTGCTCCAATTCCCATATTAGCCAGGTCTCAAGATTTGTCTCCCATGGTCCAACATATAGTTTCCTCTCATAAACTGTCTACCAGGAAGCTATATAATAGCAAATGGAAACAATTTGTTCACTGGGCTTCTCATCATGATATTGACCCTTATGTGGCACCTATTCATACCATCTTAGAGTTCTTGTCTTCCTTGTTCCATGATGGCGCAGCAGCTGCCACCATTAGAGTTCAGTTGGCTGCTATTTCCAATTTCCATGTAGGGTTCAACAGGTCTAACATCATGTCCCATAGACTATGTAAGGCCTTCTTGAAAGGGACCCACCATCTCAGACCACCTATCAGACACCCTGTCTCTCCCTGGAATTTGAATCTGGTTTTATCCCAATTGATGCTCGCCCCCTTCGAACCCGCCTCATCATGTCACTTAAAGTTTCTGTCTTGGAAAACTATATTTCTGGTAGCCATTACATGTGCACGCAGGGTCTCCGAACTTCAAGCCTTGTCCTCCAAGCCCCCATATTTGATTTTTCACCCTGATAGGGTGTCTCTCAGAACTAGCCTACCTTTCTCCCCAAGGTCTGTTCAGAAACTAACTTAAATCAGTCCATTGAGCTTCCAACCTTCTTTAGACACCATACCAACAGACTGGAATATATGTTACACAAGCTTGATGTGCACAGACAATTGAGATTCTACCTGGATAGAACGAAAGACTTCAGACAATCGGAGCAACTCTTTGTCTCTCACGCAGAGAATAAGAAAGGTTTTGCAGCATCAAAAATCACATTATCCAAGTGGCTTTCTGACTGCATTAAATTCATTTATTTCTCCACTAATCAGCCATTACCGACTAACGTTAAAGCCCATTCTACCCGGGCTGTTTCTACGTCATTAGCTCATGCAGCTCATTTGCCCTTGGATACCATCTTTGCAGCTGCCACGTGGTCCAAACCTCCAGGGACAGGGCTTCCTTTGGTTCCACTGTGCTCAGGAATGTTCTCCCGTGAGCCACCCAGGATTAGGGTGCTTGGGACGCTACCCACATGTAAGAACAAAACGGCGAGATAGAACAACTTCACATAAAGAAGTTATGTCCATACCATAACGTTCCATGTGAGTTGTTTATCTCACCTTTTTGTTCTTAGATTCCCGCCCACCTTCCCCCTCTGGTTGAGAAAGATGGTTGCCTTCGTGGATTGGTCGAATTTTGTCAGCCTGTCTTCTTGAACAGACTGTTTCTTCCTTCTACAAACTTATAGCTACCTAGATAGGTAGGCACTATAGTTCACTTTCTTCCTGTAGGCTGTCTTTGATTGCAGCATACTAGATCTGGGGATTTACAGTAGAGCATCATGGGATATACACTAGGTCTCGAGCTTCTCTGAGAGTCTGAGCTTGAAAAGCGGCCGACTTGGAGCCGAGGGATCGGCTCCGAACCCACGTGTAAGAACAAAAAGGCGAGATGAACAGCTCACATGGAACGTTATGGTAAGGACATAACTTCTTTTTATGTCTCCATAGTTGTTCAATACTTGTTCTTGCTTACAGTACTACTCTAGTACATTTACTGATCCACTTATGGATTTTTGAGTGTGTATATGTATATGTATGTATATATATATATATATATATATATATATATATATATATATATATATATATATATATATATATGTTTATATATATATATATATTTTTTTTTTTTTTTATGCTGTTAAGTTAACAGATTTCTCTTTGCATACACTAACATTTTTAGTATGCTTCAGTTAGCTACAGTTTTGTTTAACTGAAGTGTCTTGCTTACTCCTTGTGGGTTATACAAGTCACTGTACTTATGATTATGCATCACTAATTTGTTTAATGTTGTTGTGATTGGCCATTTCACTTTGTGTAATATTCATGATTCAAGTCTATTGTATTTTAATCTGGTCCCTTGTAATTTGACTCATTCTGAAGAAGTTCCGATATAATAAACCGGAACAAAAGCTTAACACACCACTGTGGAAGTTTTTTGGTCTTATTTTATTTTTCAGTCATAGAAGTGTTATATGCATTTAATTAACATTCTTCTATTGTTCTCTCGGTTTATTGTGCATAAATATACAATATGTGTGTGTATATATATATATATATATGTGTGTGTGTGTATGTATATATATATGTGTGTATGTATACATAAATATAAATATTAAATACAAAAAAAAACTTCTCAGGAAACCTTTCCTGTTTTTCCTACTTGCCTCTGAATGTCTGTCTTAACTTCACATTTTCTTGTTATTGTTCTTAGATACTTGCAGACTAGTAATTTTTACAGTTAGTGTTACTGCGTTTTTAGTAGTAGTTTTTTCTGTGATGACTGCTTTTGTGGATTTCACATTATGTTGAACAAGGTCCAAGGATTTAAGTTAGCCTGCTGACACAAAATTCTCCAACAGGGCCTGCGCTTCATATGTGTATGTGTTCTGTCTTGGTGTGGCACACTTGGATTCAAATTGCGAGGTGTATGCCTTGTTTGGTTCAAGAACATTACAAGGGCATGGGAACAAATTGGACCTGATGGGTCATTTCCTGCCCAACTGGGAAAGTTAGCTTCTATGTTTTTTTCTCCAGTGAAGAAAAATAAGAAACGTAGGCCCTTGAATTAAAAAGAGAAAAAACAAAGGAAAGGGGAAGGAATTAAAAAAGATATCTAGAAAACACTTTCTGGATCCATTAGAACTTCCAGGTCCTTCTCCAAAAGTGTTTTGATCCAGAAGCCATTCATATCCATACACCAATGCTTCCTTTGTGCTTTTCACTGAACCAGGTGAGTCCTGGGCTTCATTCCTCCTTCCTGCAGAATACTAATTCCTCCCAGCCACCCTCAGTGCATTCATCTTCAAAGTCCATCCACTCGACAAGGAGTCTCTCTGTTGTGGGTATAGACAAGACGATGTGGAGGTTTCTCTGGACACAGATTCAACTAGGGATCTTCCGATCACCATCACCTTCAGACACACCAGGTTTGGCCCTGTCCCCCCACCATCATTGGTATCTGTAGTTCCAGTTTGGCCTTTGAAACTGAAGTCCCCCGATTTGAGTTTCACAGATCACCTTCGTAGTTGATGGTCCTTTTGACTTTGACTCAAACTATATATCCCTTACTCATTCAACTCCATTCTTATCAGATCGGGACATGTCTCGGCACTAAAGCTTCAGAGCCAAAACTCGAGTGGTGGGATTGACTCAGAAGCTATCAGTGGTCTCTTCCTCTCGGGGCCTCAGCACTTGATAGCTCTGCTCCATTGTCAGTCTACGAGCAAGGGCTGGTCAGATCAGAGATTTCTTACCTCCCGTGTTCAGATAGGAGTAGTTCTCCAGCTCCATTTGTGTCTTCGGCTTTCATGTTGTTTAATAGGGTTCCCTACAGACCAAGGGAAGAGATGGCTCTACCATGCTCAGCTCCATCCTGACCCCCTGCGGATGCTGTATCTGAGCTCCCACATATTGATCAGTGGGGATAGCCTTAGGATTACTTGCCACATGAGTTCCCAGTCTGATTCCGAGCCCTCCCTGGAAGCCCAAATGCAACAGGGTCCTAGGAAGCAGGTGTGTAAAAGGAGATTTGGACTCTTTCCTGGAGTCATAGAAGATACAGACTTGGATGACTGAAAGGGTCATCGTGATCCCTTGTAGAAGTCGCATCCGCTGATGTTCTCAAGCCTTGAAAAAGATGGGGGGGGGGTTGATCTACTGATAAGTCTTCTTCTGAGGTGTCTGCATTCCATGAGGCTTGAAGACTGGCTCTTCCACCTCTTGGGTGGTGCTGCCCACTGAGGCCGTCGTAGATCTGGTGGTGCAGCGGGTTTGGAAGGATCCTGAAGTGGTGTTGCTCCCAAGAAAACCCAATGAGATCTTGGTCTAGCCAAAGGACAGAATGCAATGGAGCAAGGGTCCTCCAGTAGATGCCATGTTTGTGGAAGCAGCCACTAAGAAGGAACTCTGGGAAAGGAGTTCATCTGGCCATCCCCCTAATGGGGAATCAAGGGTGATGGACAGCTTTGGGAAAAAGACCTTTGCAATTAGAGCACTGAAGTATCTTGCCCGTATGACACGTTTCCAAAGGGACCTGACGAAAAAGTTCACAAAGTCCATGTCTGGTAATTTACCAGTGGACATCCAGAAAACAGTGGAGTTCCACTTGTCTACTGTCTAATCAATGTCCAGTGTATCGGTGTTTGCTTTCTAATGCAGCTAATGGTATGGCTAAAGCAGCAAGAACTGGCATAGCCATCTGCCAACATTCTTACTTGCAGTTATGTGACATTGCATACGGCTTCAAGACATCCTTCCTTCATGCTCTTTTTGACGGTTTGATATTCCATAGACTGAAGGTTAAAAGAGACTCCCCAAGAGTGAACAAGATGGTAAAACCCTGTCTGTTGTTGGAATCCACTTCTCCACTCCTCAGAGGGCCACTACTAAGAACCAGAGGGGGAGAAAGAAAACCTGGTTTAGAAAATCTCAGGGTATTAACCAAAACACTCCTGCAGACAGATCCTTCCAAGCTGGGGAAAGTTTCAGTGGACATCACTCAAGATGTAGAAGCAGACTACAGAATCAGGGACTTCATTGTCCCTTCATTGAGAGATCCTATTAGCACTCTTGAAGTGTTGCCTGACTGCCGAATCTGAACGCAGTGGGGGAAGGAGCATTTATCCCAGCACCCTGAAACCTGCTAAACCATTACACAAGATACATGGGTGCTGAGGATAATCACCAGAAGCTGCACTATTCCCTTTGTTTCCCATCTTCAGTAAAAGAGAAGGATTCCCAACGTGCCCACCTGATCAGATGGAATCTGCAGCAGCAGAAATAGAAAAGTTGCTCGAAACATTACTCATCCTACACGCATTGACAAGGTCACCAACAGACAATCTATACCTGACTGGATTCTGACAAACAGTAGTTACATTAGCTTTGTTGCTGGTTGCCTTCCAGATAACCCTACGTGACCACTTCCCAACCTTTCTAATCAGAAACACACACATGATACCAGCAATGTTACATTCCGCTATATTCCTAACAGAAAACATTTTGCCCCACTATATTCAACACACTCTTACAATAATATGACTGGACACCTCTAAAAACCCTCCAATTGGACCTTGCAGTACAGTACTTTTAACAATGCATTTCTGCAGATTCTTAACGTTGCCCCAGTCAGGAAAATTCGTACTAAAGCCAAACAACTTTCTTCGTTATCAAAAGAAACAATTTTACTCAAGCAAAGAGACAAAGCTTGGTCGCTTTTCCTTAACAGAAATAGTCAATCATGTCTTCTACCAACAACTTGGAAATCAAGCCAAAAAAAAATTAAACGGGACAAAAAACCTTACTTTCAAACATGTTAACTGAAATACCAAAATAATCCCCTTAGATTCTGCCAAGCTGTCAACCTTCTCCTTAACCCCAGAAAACCTACTTCGCCAGCCCCAACAACTAGCAGCTCTACAAGCTGCATAGCCACTCAGTTTAGTACACACTTACCACTTCAATAACCTCATTACTAAATAAAACAACAAATACCCTCTCCCACCAACTTCAACACTTCGCCCTTCTCTCTTACACCAGTCCAAACTAGTTGTATACAAAATCTCCTATGTAAATTAAAACCATGTACTCCTGCTGCAGATCTGCTACCAGGTGACTTTCTAAAACTAGCTGCCACATCCATCCCTTACCCCTGTATCTATCCTAATAAACTGTTCTATCTCTGAACAGTATGTACCTCTTCTCTGGAAGATATCCCATATCATACCCCTACACAAAGGAGGCACCTCCATTGACCTTTCCACCTATAGACTCATAGCTGTACTCTCACCACTAGCCAAAATTTTAGAAAAATGCATATGTAAACAGATACTAGACTACTTCCTTAAGAACAACCTATTATCTAATGCTCAACATGGCTTTTGCCTGAAGCATTGTACTAACCCGGCTCTTAAAAGTTTCAGCAGTACCATAAATCTCCTCAAAAACAAAAGCCAACTTGACTTTGCCACCTTCCTTGATATGTCAAAAGCTTTTGACACTGTGTCACATCAAATACTTATTAATAAACTTGCCTCTTTCAATTTCAGCCCTAATTCCCTATGCTGGTTACACTGCTATCTCTCTAACTGTAAACAAGCCACCTTATGGGGTAATAAACTCTCTCCCCTACTTCCCTTTACTGTCGGCGTCCCACAAGGTTCCATCCTTGGCCCTCTACTTTTCTTTATTTTTACCAATGATCTTTGTTTTGCCGCCAAACCTGCCTCAGTCATTCAATAAGCTGATAAAGCTTCCCTCAGCTTCTCTGCTCCCACCATCAATTAATTCCAGTCTTGGACTTGAGCAGTCCCACTCAGTTTATGAAACAGACAAAGTTTTGGATGGTCACAGTTCAGTCCATTCTTCCTCTTTTTAGAAAGGATGACTGGATAGCTCCAGGGATCTCCAGGATGCCTACTATCATATCAGGATAGTGAGGCAGTCCAGCAGATTTCTCTGTTTCCAGCAGTGAGCCAATCATTTCCAGTTCAGGGCACTGCCTTCTGGTCTTGCTTACATCTTCTTGGGTGTTTAACAAATGCATGGTAGTGGTAGCTCACTGACTGCTGTGCTTCTGGGTGTTTCCATATATAGATGATTGACTGCTTACCACCCCAACCAAGGATATGCTGACTCAACAAAGGGATTTCTTACTCCCATCTTCTACAGCAACTGGAAGTTACAGTCAACCAGTCAGTCAGTTGATACCTATACAAGTAGAATTCATTTGATGCCACCTGAGCATGATCAGTCAAATAGCTAAACTCCCACAGTCCAAGATTTCATCCGTACTCCAGGTACTTAAGTTCTTCACCACCGCAGACTCATTCTTTGACTGCTGGTGCTGATAGAGGAACTAGTGTGATTGCTGAGGGTATTGGGGAACCCACTCATACCCACTTCGTTGGAAGACATGAGAGTGGGACAGTGGGCGATGTCTTCCCATTGCTTTCCAGTAGCAATGCACATTCGGAATCAGGAACATCTAGTGTTCTATTGGACAAGTTGAGTGGGGTCCATTCTTCTGCCTTGAGTGGTCCATCAGTCTGACACTGGCAACACAAATCTTCAGCCACTGGGGCTAACCTTGCTGCAGTCTTTTTGCTTCATCCCTAAACAAGTGCAGCTGCTACTTTGCCCTTATTCCTTCACAGGGTCAGTAAGTGATGAATGCTGTAGTCCACGTTTAGCCCCCAGGTTTTCTGTATGCATTTCCCCTCATACCTCTGATAGTGAATTTTATTCAGAACGACAGAAGGTTCAAGGTCAGAGTAATCCTCTTTGCTCCCTTTTTGGCCCCGACAGATTTGGTTTTCCTTTCTCTGGCCTCATCTAGTACATCCATCCTGGATGCAGGGACACTTTCATTCAAATCTCCTCAGTCACATCTGGACAACCTCACCTGGATCTAAAGACCTTGAAACTGAGTGGTTCCTCCAATTCTGACAGTGGCCAGAGATGCCAGCCTGTCCGCTTCGGTGGTTTTGTCAGCCTCCAAAAAACTAGAAAGGTTTACGTTGACAAGTAGAAAAGGTTTACTAATTGGGCATCTTTAAAGGTAATCGATCCCTTTTCAGCAGTTCTTACATCTATCCTGGACTTCTTGTCAGATCCTTTTCAAAAAAGGCTTCAGTTTTCCAACAGTCAAGATTCAACTAGCAGCTCTTTCCAAGTTTTACGTTGGCCACAACCAAACTCCATTGTTTCCCTAAAAATTTAAATGCTTTTCTTAAAGGAACCTTCCTCTTTAGGCCTCCGATAAATGCTCCAGTTCCTTCGTCAGTCATTACCATTATGCTGCAGGTCCATCCTTTTCAAACAAGTAGCCGCAATGGATTTAAAATTTTTGTCTTGGAAGACCATTTCACTTGTGGCTATTACTTCTGCAAAGAGGATCTCAGAATTGCAAGCATTGTCCTCCAACCCTCCCCCATGTGGTCTTCCATAAGGATAGGGTGTTGGGAATGAATCCCAGTTTCTTCCCAAATGTGCCATCCAGAGTGAACCTTAAGGTTATTAGTCTAACAGTATTTTTCCCAAAATGTTCTAGTAAAGGAGAGCATACCTTAGACATATTAGATGTTCATCAGCATCTCAAATATTATTTACACAGGACTAGAGACATTAGAAAATCTGATCAGCTATTTATTGAATTGTCTAAAGCAAAAATTGGATAAAGTGCATCAGCAGTCACTCTATGTAGGTGGCTTTCTGATTGTATAATGTTTGTTTATGACAAGCTTGGGCTGTCTTTACTCAAAAAAGCAAACACTCAATGTGAAATTGATCTCAGTGTGAAGTTGATCTCAATGTTCATTCTTTACTGATAGGTTTGGAGCTGATCCCTCAGCTCCAAGTCAGCCAATTTCAAAGCTCGAGGTCTTCAAATAGCTTGAGGCCAACTCCCTATCCCATGATGCACCTAGAGTTACCTCAGATCTAGTTTGCCGCTGCAACAGATCGGAGGTTCTGCATTAGTTTGGGCCAGTAAAACTTTTTCATATATTTCTTACTTATATTGATATTTAGGTAGTTTAGGTAGTGTTAGATAGTTTTATAAAGCTCTTATAGCTTATTGGTGTGTTTACCTATATTGTATTCCCTTCCCTTAGTGTGCTTTAAAAATTTCTAGTTGGCCTCTTGTTTTAGGCCTAGTTTAAAGATTTTCTGATTACTAGAGTGTGTCCGTGACCTTTTGTCACAACTTATACAAAATAGATAACTGTGTAGTCGATTTAATATCTAGATAGTTATTTGCTGTGTGGTTGTGACTTAGCCTTAAATTTCTAAAGGGCTTTGGTTTGATAATTACCGTTAAGGATTTTTGCAGTTGACAGTAATTTTCTGTCTGATACTATTATTGTTTAGAGTATATTTAAACACTTAGATAAGACTCAGTGTTTTTTTTTATAGCAGCTATCCTTTTTTATTGTATAGTCTGCTTATCTTTAATATTGTGTGCTTTAGACAGGCTTCTTTTCTGTCACTTTAATATTTATATTATTATTAGCCTGCGTGTGTGACTTAGTTTGAATTTCTAAAGGGCTTTTGTTTGATGATTACTGTTAAGGATTTTTTTTTTATAGTTGACAGCCATGTCAATTGTGTGTACTGTCTAGGAGCCCTGCATTTACAGGATAGCTGCTCCATATGCCATTCCTTCTCCTCCAGAGTCCTACAGGAAAGAAAAAGGAAATTAATAGACAAGAGGTTTGTTGAAACCCTCCTTCCGAGAAGCTTTGAGTGACCAAGATGGATCCAGCAAGTCCTGAAAGTCTTCTAAGACTTCTGTGACAATAAATCAAAAAAATCTTGGACATCGGCTCCACAGACATCGGAACCGACAGTTTTTATTTCTTTTCAGAGCCAGTCTCCAGTCTTGTAACTGCTATCCAAAATTCCTAAGAGTCCATTATTACAATCGGTACCACCTTCGGTGCGTTCATCTCGGTCCTTTATTAACCTTTCTGATCTGGATGTGGATCGTGTGGTGCAGAAGCTGTTACAGGCACCGGCCTTTGCAAAAAATGTTATCAGTTCTGACCCAAATGGCTTTGGAGCTGAAGACTCTTACACCAGCTAAAACTGTTCCTCCTCCGAGCCATACTGGTCCTTTGGAGCCAGAGGAGTCGGACTTGTTGATTCTGGAACCCTTGGAGCCGATGCCAGCTCCAGTGTCTTCGGCTCTGTTCACTCTGAATATCCTCTGTGCCGATCGAGGACTGTAGTTGCTGACACTGTCTGGTCGGGTCTGGAGAGGATAGTTGGACCGACTTGTCGGTTCCGACTCTGACTCTTGGTGCTTCGGCTCGGATGAGCTCTGCTCCTACCTCTAGCTCGCAGCCCACTGTCCCGGTGCCGGAGGTATCGATGGTTTCCTCGGATCCGTCGGTTCCCTCACATCGGAGCAGAGGTGCTTTCGATGCCATGAGGACAGTTATGTTTTCTAAGACATCGTCATCCTCAGGTCTGCCTTCCTCCTCCCCTAAAGCACCTGTGTCTACTTCTGCCTCACAGATCCTGACCAATTGTAGAGACCCAGAGCCTCAGGAAGCCCCATTGGGTGGTCCTTTCTCTTCTGAGACCTTGTCAGAAGCTCCCACTGATGAGGTTCCCTGGAAGAGAGTTTGTAAGAGGAAACATCTAGACTCCCCTCAGGAGTCTCTAACATCGGATACGACTTGTATGAGTCAGAAGGGTCCCCACGGGCCCCCTCTGAAGATATCTAATTTGCTGAGATACTTGAAATCCTTAGTAGGGTGACTGGCAGTCCAAAAACTGAGGAAGAGTCAGTTCTCGTGAAGGCTTTCGGGTCTCAGTCTTCCACCTCTTGGGTGTCTCTGCCCTTCAATGAGCTTATGCAGCTAGTCTCACGAAGGGCATAGGTGTCTCCTGTTACTATGGAGCCTGTCCCTAGGATGCCTAATAAGTTTATATCTGCCCCTCCAGGATAAATCTTTCTTGTCAAAAGGTGTGCCAGTTGATGCCATAGTGGTGGCGGTAGCCACCAAAAAGGAAATTTCTGAAACTTCCTCGTCTATCCGTCTTCCTAACAGAGACTCCAGGATCATGGATAGATATGGGAAGCGCATGTTTAGTTCAGCAATCTTTGCACTCCGTTCACTTGACTATTTAACGAGATTACAAAGAGATCTCCTTAAAGACCTGGGAGATGCTCTTCAGGGTACAGGAGCTGCAGGAGCCTCAGACAAAGTTGCCTCCCAGCTTGCTACCCTCAACTCCATAGTAAACTCGTCTATGCATCTCATTTCATATGCAACTGATGGAACGAGTAGGGCAGCGGGTACAGGAGTTGCTCTTAGGAGACACTCATGGATGTGCTTGTGTTCCTTTGCGGATGATGGCTCGTCGCTTTTCAGACCCAAAGTTAAGGAAACTTTGACCAGGTGTGAGCAAGAGGGAAAGACTCTTGTCTGCCATCAGAGTCCGTTTTTCCACCCCTACCAGACCCTAACCTAAGGGTCAAAAGGGAGGAAAAATGTGGTTCCGAAAAGCCCAAGGAGCCTTTCAGGACACACGTGGTTAACACCCCTCCAGAGGCATGGAGGGGGCAGTAATGTAAGATGCTGCCCTCGCCGCAGAGGGGGTACGCAAAACCAGGGCGACACAGATCACTTCTTTGGGAAGCCCTACCAGCGCTCCTGAAAGGAGGCCCAACTGTCCTGCTTTGGAGGCAGTTGGGGGTCACTTATCTTTGTACCCAGATGCCTGGCTGAAAATAAAAGACAGCTGGATGCGTACTACCACATAAAAATGGCCAGGCCATCCAGGGATCATCTGCACTTCTGGCTGGGAGCCAATCATTACCAGTTTCGAGTCCTGCCCTTTGGTCTCACTGCAGCCCCCAGAGTGTTCACCAAATGCATGGCAGTGGTCACGGCTCACCTGAGACGTTTAGGATTCCAGGTGTTTCCATACCTGGACGATTGGCTCCTTACTGCCACCACCAGGCATCAACTCATTCAGGCCAGGGAGTCCACTCTGTCACTCTGCAATCAGCTGGGCATTACAGTTAACTTAGAAAAATCTGCCTTGTCGCCATTGCAGCATATTGTCTTTATCGGAGCAGAACTGGACACCACCACCACGCTAAGACTTCCAGTAGAGAGAATCTTACTTCTCCGTCAGCATGTCCGCATATTAATATCCAAAAACAAAGCATCAGCATCAGAAGTTCTGAAATTGTTAGAAATGGCAGCAGCAATTCTGGCCATACCACTGGGTTGTATGCACATGAGGATACTGCAATGGCTGTTGTTCACTCAATGGTCTTACCAAGAGCTCCCCATATCTCACATGATAATCACAAATTCCTGCAAAAAGGATCTTCAGTGGTGGTTGACGTCACTTCATGTTGCAGTAGGACGCCCACTTGTGCTACCCCCTTTAGCGGCCACAGTGTCCATGGATGCTTCTCTGATAGGGTGGGGGGGGCATATTCAGGGAAAGTCAGCTCAAGGCACATGGACCGATCAAGAGACACACCTGCATATCAGTGTCATAGAGATGAAAGCAGTACTTTTGGCATTGCAGTACTTCCAGGATGCTCTTCCTCTGGGTACAGTTGCGATTCAGACGGACAGCATGTCAGTGTTCTGGTATCTGAACAAACAAGGAGGAACCAGATCATACCCCCTTTGTCACGAGGCCCTCAGAGTATGGCAGTGGGCTATTTCCACCCAGCGCTTTCTGTTAGCAACACACATCCAGGGGAAATCCAACGTGATAGCAGACAAGCTAAGCAGATCAGATGTTCATCATGTTACCCTGCTGCAGTCATTACACTTGGGTTATCCTGTCGTCAGGCGGTCCCGCAGTCAGCCGGATTTCCAAAGTCTTGGTCCGACGTCAGTTGCAATCGCCTCATCCCTGACGTCAGTGCGCCAGGGGTACATATATTGCAACCGAAGCCATTTTCTTCAGTCTTTCTTGCCGCGAGGTGCCCGAAGCAGAAGCAGTTCGCAAGTGCCGGTCGGCCGACTCCTGAAATTTTCGAATTCGAATTTCAGACCGAAGTCTTCTATAAAGCGAAGTATCCCGTTGGGGAAACTTTTCTTGCCTCAGACCGATGTCAGAAAAAGTTAACAATTGCATTTCTTGTGGGAAGCAAATACCTCATAAGGATTTTCATTCTTATTGCATACCTTGCCTGGGCCCTGATCACGACATCACTTCCTGTCGTTTTTGTGCTAGATTTAATAAACCTACTATTAAAAGACGATTTGATTTTGCATGACACTTTTTTGGCAGAAAATTTGATTATACCATGCCGTCGGAGCTTCCGACTACCAGCATGCACAAAAAGCGCAGGGATAAGGATCGACAGCCCAGGCCTAACACCGAGGCGATTCCGAGGCCTCGGTTGATCCGGTCTCTGTTTATCAGTGAGGCTCCTACGCAGCCTCTGACTACCGCAGTTCTAGAAACCGAGACCGCTACAGATATTTTGACGGAATGTACTAGGCCGACGCAGCCTTTTACTTCAGGCCCTACTGACGATTTACCTTCCAAGGATGTCGGTGCTTCTGAAACGCCATTGGTTTCAGAAGGCGTTTTCAGACCGACGACTCTTAGTCAAAACGTTTTCCCAAGTCGAAGACTCCTTCCAAACCGAAAAAGGCTTCACTTCAGTCTCCTGTTCAAGGCCCTATGCCTAAGAAACAGATGCTCAAGATGGCTGAAGATTTGATTTCTCTTATCAGGGGTTCTCACCCTCCTCCTGACAAAAGGCCTAGACTAGAGGAAGAATCTGCTTCCTCTGAACAACTGTCTATTTCTTCGGATTCCTCTGAGGACCGAGACGATTCCTTCTCTCCTTATGAAAATTCTGATGCTGAGGACTCTATTCCCTCAGCTTCCCCTCCAGAAGATTACTCCTTTGGGGAAACTTTACACACTATGAGGGAACATTTTCACTGGGAAGGTCAGGATTACTCTGATTCCAAGAAAAGGCTCAGAGAGTTTCTTTTACTCCCCCAACACAGACCTCTAGCCATCCCTCCTGTTTTGGACATTGTGGATGATGTCTATTTAGAATCCAGTTTCAACCCTGACTCTCTGCCTCCTGCTCCGGCCAAGCCTGACAAGATACTACAGAGTACCTGATTCCCACAAATTTCTTTACTAAAGCCCAGTAGCTGGCCCAGAGACTATCTCCCAGGATCCCAAGGGGACTAAGGCTTCCATGGCAAAAAATCCAGTACCTTCTGAAAGGGATTCTAGAGCACTAGACAGATGGGGGGAAAAAGGTTTATACCTCAGCCACTTTAGCTATGAGAGCTGTAAACTGTCAATTTCATATGCTTAAGTATCAGCAATTTCTGATCTCTCAGTTAAAACAAAAGATAACCACCCTCCCTCAACAATCTGAATTGAAAGAAGTACAGGATTTGTTGCACGCCACCGAGCAGGTAGGCAAACATACCTTGCAATGTGGATTTGATTCTTTAGAGGCCTCCTGCAGAGCAGCTGTCACTGGATCAGTTATACGTAGGCATGCCTGGTTAAAGGAACAAAGTCTGCCTGATCATGTTAAAGCAAAACTACTAGATGCTCCCTTACAGCAGGATGTTCTTTTTGGTGTTAAAGCAGAAGAAGTTTTAAAGAAAATGGAAGATAAGGCAAAATCAATGCAGACAGTCAAAGATTTCCTACAAGTACAACCCCCTCGCTTCAGCAGAAACTGGCCAACAAAAAATTGGTCCTTTCCAGCCACTGACAGGCCTCAGAGGGGTAAATACAGGTGCCCAAGGGGCAGAGGACAACCACAAGCTCAGTATATACCTCGCCAATGGGGCACTCCAACCCAGAAGGGAGGAGAAGACAGGTCTCAAACCACCAGAAGGCAAACTCAATGACTTGCACCTCAACTGGCCAAACAAAGCTCTTTTGTCAGCCCCCCTGGGGGGAAAGCTAGCACTATTTGCAGACAACTGGCACATGGTCACAAAGGACAAATGGGTACTAGACATAATTTTACGAGGATACAGATTCCACTTTCACACCTTGCCAATAAAAAGAGGAATGCCAAACCTGCCACAAAATCAAAGGGCAGAGGCTCAAAAACAAATTACAGCTCTCATGGCCATGAGAGCCATTCAAAGGGTACCAACTCAAGAGCAAGGCCAAGGATTTTACTCCAGACTCTTCCTAGTACCCAGAAAAGAAAATGCTTGGAGACCAATTCTGAACCTTTCAATTCTAAACACTTACTTACAAGTTCCCAAATTCAAGATGCTAACACTACAGCAGCTACTTCCCATGTTGGGCAAGGAAGCATGGCTGGTAACGTTGGACCTCAAGGAAGCATACCTGCATGTCCCTATCAGACAAAGTTGCAGAAGATACCTCCGTTTCATTGCAGGTTCAACCCATTATCAATTCTCTGCACTGCCCTTTGGCTTATCTACTGCGCCCAGAGTATTCACAAAATGCCTGGCACCAGTAATTGCATATTGCAGACAAAGAGGAATTCAAATATATCCATACCTGGACGACTGCCTCATTCAAGCAGAAAGAAAAGACATTCTCTTACAACATCTGGCTTTTGTGAAGCATCCACTGACTTGTCTGGGGTACACAGTAAACGAAAAGAAGTCAAAACTAGTACCCTCACAAAAAATGACATTCCTGGGTGCCAGTTTGGACACAACGGCCCAGAAGGCTTATCTTACACCAGACAAGCAATTACAACTGACTCAGTATTTCAAAACAAGGGCAACAAAGACCCAATTAACTGCAAGAAAAATTCTGCAGGCTTTGGGCTTCATGGCATCTTGCATTCTGATAATACCATTTGCAAAACTGCATATGAGGAAATTACAGTGGTACCTAAAAAGCGTATGGTCTCAACACAGCCACAGCTTGGACACAGTGATATCTCTCATTCCCTGACTTCAACAGGAATTTGTATGGTGGGCACAGGCATGTCACCTCAACAAGGGTCAGCCTTTCACCTTGCCCCCACCCAGGCAAATAATCACAACAGATGCTTCAGACTATGCCTGAGGGCACACATGGCAGGGCAATGCATTCAAGGCCTATGGACTTCAGAACAAAGAAAACTGCACATAAACCAAAAAGAGATGCTAGCTGTACAGAAAGCTCTGACAGCCTTCAATGATCTACTACAGCCTGGACAACTTGCAGTAAAGACGGACAACACCACAGTAATGTGGTACATAAACAAACAAGGGAGCACACATTCCTACCCTCTTTGCAGGCAAGCAATAATCTTATGGAACACAGCTCTGGCCTACCAAGTCCAGTTACAAGCTCAATTCCTGCCAGGACAGAAAAACACATTGGCAGACGACCTAAGCAGAAACATCAAAGATCCCCATGAGTGGAAGCTAGACCCACAAGTATTTACAATGATAACTCAAAGATTGGGCCTACCAAATATAGACCTGTTTGCCAGTCCTCAAAACTAGCAGCTGACAAAATTTTGTACAAGCACATTCCACCATCAAGCTTGGAAAGTGGACGCTCTCTCCTTCAGTTGGAAAAACCTGACAGTATATGCCTTTCCTCCATTACCTCTTCTCACAAAGGTTCTTTTGAAGGTCAAAAAGGAGATACCTCGAATGATTCTCATAGCCCCAGACTGGCCACGCCAGCACTGGTACCCACTATTGAAGAATGTGGCTCACAGCCCACCATGGATATTGCCTTAAATACCTCATTTGCTCACGCAACAAGACAAGCAGATTCTACACAGCCAGATCAAAACCTTAAACCTGGCTGCATGGCAAATCAATTAAGCATCCAACCAGCCTCTCTTTCACAAGCAGTGCTGGATGTTATTCCAGAAGCCAGGAGGCCAAGCACCAGGAAGGCTTACTCAGACAAATGGAAAAGGTTTTCTGCTTGGAACCAAGCTAAAGGCCAAGACATAACTCAGCCTCATATGCCTCACATTCTGCAGTATTTAGCTGAGATGTTGCATAAAGGACTTTCCTTCTCCTCAATTAAGATCCATGCTTCAGCTATTTCAGCTCACTACGACACAAATCCACCTTTATTTTCAAATCCACTCCTAAGGCAGTTACTCAGAGGGGCAAAAAACATTAGACCACCTAGAAGAGCTCCTACACCAACAATGGGACCTCCGCTTTGTTCTGGAAAAAACTAACGCTTCCTCCCTTTGAACCAGCTTTTTCTGCAGACCTTCAGTTCCTATTTTGGAAGACTGCCCTGCTCCTGGCAATAACTTCTGCTAGGAAAGTTTCAGAATTGCAGGCACTTATGGCAGTGGAACCTTTTCTCATTTTTCATCAAGACAGAGATGTTATGTGATCCTATCTCGCCTACATTCTGACTGATGGGTTCCTCTAATTGCAGGATGCACCACCACTAATCCCCCAGATCTCGTTTGCGCTTACAGAGCTTGGGCTCCCCCAGATCTCGCTTGCGCTTACAGAGCTGGACGGTCTCAACATTGGCTGGGCTAAGTACTATATTAATAGTATATTTTCCTGTCAGTAGTTCTCTCTTTTTAAAAAAAAGTTTTTTTAAGCTATTTTTTTTTGTCTGAGTGTGTCTCTGTTGTTGTTTGATTGATTTAAATTTCCTGAAGAGAAGGTTTTTTTTAGTTAGAGGGGGGCCCCCAATAACTAACTACTTCACAGTGGTTGTGTGTGGGTGAAGTATGAGTTAGTGGGTCTTGACCCTCTTTGTTTCCTCTTTGTTTCTTCTTTTTCCCTTGCTAAAAAAAAAAAAAAAAAGTGTTTTTGTTTTCAGTTTATAATTTTTGAGTACAGGACATTCTTATTGTACTTGTGTCCCAAACTGTTTGAAGTTTACTGTTTCTGTTTTTTCTGCAATGTCTAAGGAACACAAACCCTCCGGTTTTAAAAGTGCACAGTGTGGGGTAAAAATCCATAACTAAACATCTCCAGGAATCCTGCAGTGTATGCCATGCTTTTTCTCTCTCCTCTCCCAGAGGAGAGAAACAAATTAATCCTTAAAGGATTAATCAAGCCTTCTTCGAGGAGGCTTTATCTTCCTCTCAGTCTCCTTCTAAGAAGAACCAGTCAGTCGGGAAATTTCCTTGAAGGCTCGGAGCCGAGCATAAGTGGAGGAGTCCTTTCGGGCAGTCCCGAGCCCGAGCCGATGGAGAAATTGGTTTTGGCCCGATATATATCTTGAGATCTTCCAGGATGTCTGATTCGGACATCGACAGGGTGCTCCTTCACTCCAGTCTCCTCCGGTGTTCCAAAGATGGTTTTTTTCTCCAGCCCAGTTGGCTTCCTCCTCCAACAGCTTTGGCACCGTTGGAGCAGGTGGAACCAGTGGAGGTGTTAGGTCAGGCCCCGACTTGCTCTCGACTCGGCTCTGGTCCGGTCAGTTCGCGACTGAGACTCGTGTTAGGTCAGGGCCCACCTTGCTCCGACTCCGGCTCCGGAGTCGGTTCAGTGCGCGCTCTTCTTCCCGCCCTGGGGGCTTGGGATTGATGCTTTCTGTCCCAAGTCTCCTCTTGGTGGCCGGGGCGGGCGGAGGGGACCTTCCCAGGATTCTGGTGGTCCCGCTTTTCAGCTGAGGAGTGCTCTAGTGCAAATCTTCATTGGCTACCTCCACAGTTTCCAGCTCCCCCCTTCCCTACATTTGGAGACTGGGTCTTTGGCAGTCCCTGTCCGCTGACACAGGTTACCCCCCTCCTGGAGGTCCTTCTGAAGCCTCTTCGAAGAACCTCCCAGGAAGAAAACATGCAAGAGGAAGCACGTTGACTTTGACATCTGACACCGATCTCGATGATGCAGAGGGGTCCCAAGTCTCGTCGTCGATGATGTCTCCTTTGCAGACATCCTAGAAGCCCTAAAACAAACGAGGCGGCTGGTCCAAACAAACTCCTCTGCTGATGAGTCGGTGTTCCTGAAGGCCTTTGGGGCTCAGCGCTCTTGGATTTGATCTGTCCCTGGACTCTGTGGAACCAGTGCCCACTGCCCAAAAAAATTTCTTTCCAGCACCCCAGATAGAGAGTTCCTCACGAAAGGTGTGGCTGTGGATGCTATGGTGGTGGCATCTGCTACGCAGCAGGATGTAGCAGAGACTTCATCCTCCTAATAAGGAGTCTAGGAGCATGGATCGGTAAGGCAAGTGCACCCTAAGTTCAGCGGCCTTTTACCTGAGGTCTCTGAACTACCTAACGACTTCGAGATTCCAGAGGGATCTGATCAAGGAACTGTCCATACCCTCCTAGGTAACCTGCCTGAGGAGCTGGCCCAGACGGTTGGTTCTCAGCTGGCTACAATGTCATCCATTTCAACTTCGTCCATGAGGCTCATCTCGGTACAGGCATTGCTCTAAGGAGACAAGCCTGGCTCCGCCTGTGTCATTTCGGAGGCCTTCAAGTCTTCATTAGCCGGCCCGCCGACGCCCTTTGATGGGTCCTCCTGTTTGGGCCCAAGGTGAAAGACACTCTTACCGCTGAGCAGGAGGGTAAGACTCTGACTGCCGGAGGGGCGATTTTCCACGGCCTTATCCCAAGGCTAAAAGAGGGGAAGATGTGGTTCCGAGATCGCAGAAGTCTTACCCTCCCAGCAGGAAGGTTCCTCCAGAGGCAGAGGAGGGGAAATTATCAGGAAGACGCCGCCCCCCAGAGGCGCAGAGGCCCCGCATACTGGAGACCGCGAGTCCTTTCGTGGCTCTTCAACCTTTCATGGTCCCTGAGGGATTGCCCGACTGTGCTGCTCGCCAGTCGGGGTCGACACCTAAAGGCCTGCAAAGGCATCACTCAGGCCCGATGGGTGCTTCGATTTATCGCCGGAGGTTACTCCATCCCATTCTGTCGCCTCAGTCCAAAAGAATCCCGACCCGCCACCCAGTCAACGGATACCGCAGCCATAGAAATTTCAAAACTGCTGCAAAAGGGCTATCCAAAACCCCCAGACCAGATCGGATTAGGGACTTACTCAAGATTCTTTTAGTGCCAAAAAGACGGGGACTTGAGGCCCATTTTGGACCTAAGCAACCTAAACCGTTCAGTCAAGAAGTCCAAGTTCAATGGTCACTTTACAAACCATTCTCCCGTTGTTGGAGAAAGGTGTTTGGATGTGCTCCATAGACCTCCATATCAATATACATCAAACGTCCAGGAGACACTTGCGCTTCAGCCTAGGAAGCAGTCATTTTCAGTTCCGCGCGCTGCCCTTTGGTCTCACCACAGCCCCAGGGTGTTCACCAAATGCTTGGCAGTAGTGACTGCTCACTTGAGGAGTCTAGGATTCCAGGTGTTTCCACGACTGGCTTCTAACTGCCACCTCCAAGCATCTACTTCAACGGAGCCTGCAAGCCACAACATCACTGGGCAATTCCCTCCGAATCACCTTCAATTGGCCAAAGTCTGTGTTACGGCCATCTCAAAGAATAAGATTCATAGGGGCAGAGATAGATTCAAGCCAGATGTCTATCTACCTGCAGACAGAATTCAGATCATACAAAATCAGGTTCGAGCCTTACTCCCCAGGTCCAAAGCCCCAGCCAGAATGGTCATGCAGCTATTGGGATCGATGTCTGCCACAGTTCTGTTAGTTCCCTTGGCAAGGTTGCACATGAGAATCCTCCAGTGGCTTCTTTCAACTCAGTGGTCCTTTCAGGAACTCCCTCTCAATCATCTAATATGGATCACAGAATCTTGCAGACGGGACCTTCGCTGGTGGCTAGTGTCTTCCAATCTGGATCGGGGATGACCCTTTGTTCTTCCTCCTCCGGGGGCCACTTTGACCACGGACACCTTCCAGACGGGGTTGGAGTGCCCTGGGCAGGTCAGTCCAGGGCAAATGGCTTCCGGAAGAGACCTCTCTCCACATCAACATCCTAGAAATGAGAGCAGTACTCCTGTCCCTTCAAGCCCTTCACTGTTACCTCCCTCAGGGCATAATTGCTGTTCACTCGGACAACATGTCAGTTGTCTGGTACCTGAACAAGCAGGGAGGAACCAGATCCTATCCTCTTTGCAGAGAAGCGATGAGGGTCTGGGAATGGGCAATCTCAACCAAACGCTTCCTAGTGGCTACTCACATACCGGGCAAATCCAATGTCATAGCCGACAGGTTGAGCAGAACCATCCTCTCTCCTTACGAATGGTCTCTGAACATGAATGTTACAAGACAGATTTTCAGCGAATGGGGAGTTCCGTAGAATTCTTCTCTAACCCCGCCGGGAAGAGCCCTATGGACGTAGTCCATCCTTGGCCCACCGACCTGCTTTATGCCTTCCCCCAAGGTAATTCAGAAGGCATCTCTTAGGGAGCAAGATGATCTTAATTGCTCAAGTCTGGTTTCTATCTTTGGAAACATGCTCTGAAAGGTCCATGGTTCCTGGACCAAGTCCCAGACCTACTGATTCATCAGTCGGGACTACTACACCAGTCCCTACACACATTAAAATTGATGGCCTGGCTCCTCCTCTTCCGACCATAGTCAGGAGACATGCACTAGACCCAGAGGTAGTGCACATATTGTCTTCAGCCCACAAGTCTGCTACAAAACTGTATTCTAGCAAATGGAAAAGGTTTGCTATCTGGGCTCAACTCCGGGCCTGGACCCCATTTCTACTCCGTGGCAGAAGTACTGAAGTTCCTGACCTCTCTTTTCAACCAAGGCTCTTCTGTTTCTACCATCAAAGTACAATTGGCAGCGATTTCTAATTTTCATGAATCCATAGACCCTCCCTTAATGAGCAACAGGTTGTGTAAGACCTTCTTGAAAGGTGCTGCTCTATTAAGACCTCCGATTTCTCATCCTGCACCTCCATGGGATCTCGATATAGTATTACGTGCCTTGACTTCTTCCCCCTTTGAATCGGCAGCTACCTGTGATCTAAAGTTTCTATCATGGAAGACAGCCTTTCTAGTGGCAATTACTTCAGCCAGAAGGGTTTCAGAACTTCAAGCTTTGTCAGTGAACCCCCCGTATTTGGTTTTTCATACAGACAGGGTTTCCCTCAGACCAAATCCTTCTTTTGTTCCTAAAGTCTGTTCTACTTTATGCTTGCAACAGTCATTAGAGCTCCCAGTTTTTTTCCCAAAATACGCCAATAAAGCGGAATTTATTTTCCACACACTAGATGTCCACAGGCAGTTACGTTTTTATTTGGATAAGACCAAACAATCAAGAAAGACAGATCAGTTGTTTGTGTCCTTTGCAGAAAACAAATTGGGCAACGCGGTCACAAAGGTCACCATTGCCAAATGGATCAGAGACTGTATTACTCAAGCTTATATTTATTCTAACAAAGAGCTTTCCGTCTCTGTCAAGGCTCATTCTACAGGGGCTATGGCTACTTCGGTAGCATTTCATTCTAAGCTTGCTATTGGTGACATTTGTGCTGCGGCTACATGGTCTTCTCCGCACACCTTCATTTCTCACTACAAATGCCTTAGGGCAGATAGCCTAGTATAAACCTATGAACCTATGAACAAATTAGATGTGGATCTAGAGGACGAGCTTCATTTGGTTCCACAGTGCTCAGGAGTGTTTTCCAATGAGCCACCCGGGATTTAGGTGCTAGGGACGCTGTCCCATCTGTCAGAATGTAGGCGAGATAGGATCATAAACATCTTTAGTTATGTACTCACCATAACTTCAGATGTTTGGGATCCATCTCCCTTCCTTGGAGATCAGAGGATATCAGAAGGTCCGAATCCTGTTTCATCTTGAAACATCTAACAATGTTATATAATCAAGCTGTGCATGTGTGCATGAATGCGGACAAACAAGATCTGGGGGATTAGTGGTGGTGCATCCTGGGATAAAGATAGCTCAGCCAATTAGAGGCCTCGCTCTATAGCATAAGCGTGCCGAGTCGGAGGAGCCGGGGATCCGCCAACCCATCAGTCAGAATGTAGGCGAGATGGATCCCAAACATCTGAAGTTGTGGTGAGTACATAACTAAAAGTTTCTCTACGAACTAATCCTTCTTTCATGCCTAAGGTGGTTTCCAGTGTAGCTCTAAATCAAACCATCCACCTACCCACTTTCTACCCCTATCCCCAGAACAAAGGTGAAAGACTCCTGCATTCCTTGGACATTCACAGTCAGCTTAGTTACTGCTTGGATAAAACTAAGGCTTTCAGAAAAACTGACCAGCTCTTTGTTTCCTATGCTACAGCCTCTCAAGGGAAGGCCATATCCAAGCAAACCATTTCTAAATGGATAGGCCATTGCATCCGATTCTGCTATACCCATAATGGCAAACCAGTTCCTCCTACCATTAGATCCCACTCTACCAGGGCAACAGCTACCTCTACAGCCTTTCTCAGTGGGGTTCCTACCAAGGAAATCTTAGAAGCTGCAACTTGGAGTTCAGTGCACACCTTCACCAAACACTATCACTTACCTCTTTATTCTAAGTCCAGGGCAGGCTTCACCACAGCAGTTCTGCAGGGCCTCATTGCCTCCACTAACCCTCAATGATGCCTCCACCCTACCTTAGCTTTGGGACTCAACCCAAGTATAATGACTGCAGCAGGGTAACACGATGAGCATAGTACAGTTTTGTACCTACCATAAATGTAGATGTTCGAGTGTTCACCCTGCTGCTGTCCAGGTTACCCTCCCTCCAACCCCTCTGATCTACTAGCTAAACCTCTGATATGCCTTACTGATGTATTTGCTTATAGCTGAATGGATTTTGTGTTTGTACAGTGTTCACACCATTTGGTACTGATTTGGATCACCTTTTTGGGGGCACCTGACGTCTGGGGCAAGAAAAACTGAAGAAAATGGCGTCGGTTGCAATATATGTACCCCTGGCGCACTGACGTCAGGGATGAGGCAACTGCAACCGACGTCGGACCAAGGCTTTGGAAATCCGGCCGACTGTGGGACCGCCTGACGACAGGATAACCCAAGTGTAATGACTGCAGCAGGGTGAACACTGGAACATCTACATTTATGGTAGGTACAAAACTGTACTTTTGTTACCCCACGAGTGGTCCCTCAAGATGGAATTAGCGGACAGGATTTTCCGCAGGTGTGGCCAGCCTTGCTGCAACCTTTTTGCCAGTCACATGAACATGAAATGCAGAAGCACTTTGCCCCGATTCCTCCTCCAGGAGAAGCCCCAAGGGACGCACTCATTCATGATTGGCCCCCCGCGGGTCTCTCTTATGCATTCCCACCAATCCCATTGATACCCAAGATATTGCAGAAAGCAAAAGCCCTGGGAGGGACCATTATTCTAATAGCTCCTCATTGACCATTTGGTTCCCCTTCCTTCGACTTAATCTTTTGGAGGACCGCTGGATTCTGGACCCAGTTCTGGACCTTCTGACGTACTCGCCAGGGGAACATCATCCCTCTCTGTAGTCCCTGAAGCTGACAGCTTGGGTGCTCCAATTCCCATCATAGCCAGGTTCCATAATCTTTCCAGTGAGACAAAGCAAATTCTCCTATCCTCTCATAAATCCTCTACGAGGAAACTTTACCTCAGCAAATGGAAAAAATGTTCTCTATGGGCTTCTAAAAACAATATTGATCCTTGCCAAGCCCCTATGGCCTCTATTCTAGAATTCTTAACCATGATATTCAAGAAAGGAGCTGCAGTAGCAACAGTCCGTGTTCAACTTGCTGCCATTTTTAACTTTCATCTGGGATTTGAAGGATTGAATATTATGTCACACAAATTATCCAAAGCCTTTCTCAAAGGGATCTTTCATATTAGACCACCTGTGCAATCTCCCTATTCTCCATGGAATCTAAATTTTATGCTTTCCCGCATAATTCGTCTGCCATTTGAAACAGCTTCCTCATGTGACCTCAAATTTTTGTCATGGAAAACCATCTTTTTAGTGGCTATTACTTCTGCCCGCAGAGTGTCAGAGCTTCAAGCCTTGTCCATCATGCCTCCTTATTTGATTTTCCATGCTGACAGAGTCAAACTTCGAACAAACCCCCTCTTTCTTGCCCAAAGTTTGCACTGGAACTAATCTCAACCAAACTATTGATTTGCCAGTTTTCTTCCCCAACCATTCCAGCAATCTAGAGTACATGCTTCACAAACTTGATGATCACAGAAAGCTCAGATTTTAGTGGGATAGAACAAAAGATTTCAGGAAATCAGACCAGTTTTTTGTTTCATTTTCAGATTCCAGGAAGAGTAGGCCAGTGGCTAAAACAACTCTGTCTAAATGGTTATCTGATTGTATCACCTTTGCTTATTCAGCTGCCAATATGCCCTTATAGCATAAAATTAAGGCTCACTCAACCAAAACTGTTTCTACATCCTCTGTCTTTTCTGCCAGACTTCCTGTTGATAACATTTGCGCAGCAGCCACTTGGTCCAAACCTCATACATTTATCACTCGTTACAAAGTTGACAAGGCCTCCTTTGGATCCACGGTCCTGAGAAATGTACTCCCGTGAGCCACCCGAGGTTGATGGTGCTTGGGACGCTACCCATCAGTAAAGAATGAACGGCGAGATAGAACAACTTCACATAAAGAAGTTATGTACTTATAACGTTCCATGTGAGTTGTTCATCTCGCCTTCATTCTTGTGTCCCTCCTCCTACTCCCTCCTGTGCTTTTAGATGACTGAGATGCTGGATCCATCTTGGTTGCTCAATCCTTCTATACCTTCTCTTGGGAGTGATAGAATGACAAGTGATATTGTTATACACAGCAAACAAGATCTGAGGTAACTCTAGGTGCATCACAGGATAGGGACTTGGCCTCGGGCTATTTGAAGACCTCGAGCTTTGCAATTGGCCGATTTTGAGCCAAGGGATCGTCTCTGAACCCCTCAGTAAAGAATAAAGGCGAGACGAACAACTCACATGGAACGTTATGGTAAGTACATAACTTTTTTTGCCATACATAAGGAATCTATGAGAAGAAAACTAACCAGAGATCTTTCAAAGCTGTTGAGATATTTTGAAAATTCTGTGCAAGTTTGTATAAAGCCAAGGAATGAGAAAACCAAGAAAAGGCATAACTAGGAAATGTACGTAGAAGAATGAACAATGCGAGGTTAGAGGAAGATGAGGCTCAGGAATTAATAGCTAGCACAGGAAGGGGTGAGAAAAAAAAGGTAATGAATAATGAATCAACAGGAAAGTCTCAGGAACAGATGGTATTCCTGTGGAAGTTTAAAAGTTGGGAGGGAGTGGTAAAGATCTGGAAGACTACTTTTAACAGTATTTTAAAGGAGAGACAGTACTGGCATTCTGGAATAAAGCTCTGGTGGCTCTATTACCTAAAAAGGGTAAAAATTCTTCTAGTTTCATGTGACTAATTCCAATTTTAAACCATAATTATTTTCTCTATTAGCTAATAGAATGGTAAGCATTCAGCTAGAATCAGAATCCCAGTGCCATCCTTCCAGTATGGTTAAGCTGAATGCTTCTTGTTACCACCGTCCTTGCCCAGCTTCTTCCATTGCCAAAACCGATAATCGAAATCAAGTAATGTGGGTCATGGGTAGAACTCCTGTGTCACACATCTAGGGTCCAGCGTTTAGCATTTTCAAGATCATTTCTTCAACTATGAATAATAGGTAATTCTCTTTTTTCATTACTCTGTTCAGAGGCTTAGATCAGATGCAAGTTTCTTCTATGCCCTTCCAAGATCACTGTTACATTGTTACTAATAGGATATCCTGCAAAGGATAGCTGTACATCCATCCAGCATACCAAAGACTGGGCACATTCCTTGTGCTGCAGTCCAACCTAAGCCTGAAGCCAGGAGATAAAAGGGACATATATGTTTGAATTATCTCAGAATTTCTTTGCTTCCAGCCCAAAAGCAGAACTTCCCTTTCTTCAGTCTGAGTCATAAAACTAGTGCAGTTACCTATGGAGTTGGGCAGATAAGACCCCATGTGGGGCCCTTCATTTTCTTACTTTCTTTGTTGTACATCTCATTCAAGGGAGGGAAATGCGACAGCCGGAGGCAAATTCCACACACAGATTATCACAAAAAATGTTTGTTTTGCCTTAACTGTAGAGTGTGCGACTTGTCAGTCCTTTGTCCCCAAATTCATTTGCAGCTGTCTCTCTTCCTTTAAGATATATTTAGAAAACCAAAGGTTGAAGGAGCTCACACACAATGTTGTCTTGGCCTTTCCTACCTTGACATCCAGCTGTTACCAAATGAAAGACCTAAGAAGTCAAAACTCAAGGTGTCGGCTGTCTAGCTTGACTTGGATTTCTCTTCTGTTTCCATTGGAGTCTTCTCATCTGCCTGTGCATACAGGTGCCCTCACTATCACAACCCTGTTGGAGGTCGATACGGGGCAATCCATTTGCACATCTGCTGTGGCTGAACTGATGACTGTTTCAGATGGAAAGGGGGAACCAAAGCTGGTTATCTCTTGAGATGCCTAAGGGGAGTCCTCAAATTTAGTTAGCAGCATTACATTATTCCTTCATACATAAAATTCTATAAGGGCTGTGATCCTCCACATTATATCCAGACATCCCTACCAAAACAGAGCCATTGGCCAAGCATACGCCCCCCCAGGACGTTACTGATGGACTGTTTAAAACCCTTATGTCTTTGAAGCCTCCCTCAATATATTCAGCCTGTACTTACTAGTATTCCTCCTCCTCCTACTCCCCTTAAGAGAAAGAGGGAGTCTTACTCTTGTGAGGAATATCTGGATTCAGATGAGGATTCTCTTGCTTATTCTTCACAGATCCACTCCTCCCTTGGCTGTGGTTTCTAATGAAGTAGATACCTTTTCTCCAGACTCACCTTTAGAAGAGCTGTCTTTGGAGATGCAGTGGTTAGCATGAAGCAGAATTTTAAATGGAAAGGCACCAGGGTCACCAATGCTCAACCCTTTTTGGATATGGGTACTCCTAAGTCTTCTGCTGTTCCTCATGACCTGAAGCCCTTCTTGGATACCTTTAATCCCGAACTCGTGCTGATAAGAAACCAGATGGATTTTTTTAAGGTTCCTAAAGATCATAGGTTTCTGTATAAGAAGCCCTTTAATGATCTTGCCGTCATTTTACTTTCTATGGAGAAACCCATTAAAATATTCCTATCCTCCAAGATGTTGTCGACCAGATAAGGATAGCAGAGCCATGGGTAGGTATAAAAAAAAAAAAAAAGGGTTATATCCCTGCTGTGTTGATCTTTGTGGGTTGTTAATCATCAGACCCCTATGACAGAGTACCTCCTGTATATTCTGTCTATCCTGAGTGAAGTTATTAATGCCATGCAAAGTCAGACAAGTCTTCTGCTTTAACTCTTCTTAACTCTGCCTATCGGGTGACCAGGCACTGTATCAAGTACAGTTGTAATGCTGTTGGTGCGTTTTCCAGAGTGACTTCATCAGTTTATCATTCACAGATGTTCTTGGTTAAAACTTCAGTCCTTACCAGAGGATTTCAAGGCCAAATTATTCCATTCTGCTGTGGACAGATGCCATTTTTGAATCTGTGGTTGCGGATCCATTCAAGACATTGCAGGAAAAGGGGAAGTTTATGCAAGATCTGAAACGGATTTTCCCTGTGCCTAAATTCCAGAAGCATTATCCAGGTAAAGCTGTCTCTTTTGTTAAGAGGACAGAAACAACCCCAAAAAAGGAAAAAGCAAAAACAAGCAGAGAGTTCAAGTCAAAGTAGAACAAGGGCAATAAGGAATCTCAGCCTTTCTTTCCTGATAATCCCCCGATTTTACAATTGTCTCCTTTTATCTCTCATTCTTCCCTTCAGCCAAATTCCCTGTCCCAAAGACTGTCTTTCTCGTCTGACCTGGAAGGAGATCACTTCAGACAAGTGGAGTCTTTCTATAGTAGAAAAGAGGTACAGAATGTCCTGGAAGCATAGTCTTCCTCCCCTCTCAGGAATTCCTCCTCTTCTGTTCCATCAGGCTAGGGTGATCATTGCAAGTTACCTTAAAGGATGGACCTACTCATATAGAGCAAGGCCTGTCTTGTTCACCCTCATCTTCAAACTCTTTGGGTGATATGGTATTTGTCTTTATGGCACCAGTTTTCTGAGGACATGCCCCACAATTTACAGAAGGCTAGAAAACCCAACTACCAGAAAATCTTATGTTTCAAAATGGAAGAGATTTTCTTTGTCATGCAAAAAGAAAAAAACAGGACCCTTTTTAGTGGGAATTCCTGCAATTCTGTATTTGTTTGAGTTGCTCAGCACAGTCTTCTGTGAAAGCTCTTTTGTCTCCCATTTCTGTCAAATAGTTCTCAACAGGCATTTTACATGTTATGCCATCAAGAGAAAACCTACTCCTTCTCCTTGGGGCCTAAACCTTGTTCTGAAAAAAACAAACTGTAGCTCCATTTGAGCCAGTCGCCTGTTCTCCCTTGAAACTTTCTACTTGGAAAACTGTTCTGTTTTGTTAGTGAAACATACCTCTGTCAAAGAGTTCCAGAGTTACCAGCTTTGATGGAGTTCCCATCCTTTTTTGTTCTTAGAACTAATCCTTCCTTTATGCCTAAAGTGTGAACCAGTCCATCAGACTTTCTTCCTTCATCCTTCCTTCCTTCTGCACAAAACAGGGGAGACAGAATTTTTCATTCGCTGGATGTACCGCTCAGTTTTACCTGGATGTGACTTAGGACATTAGCATGTCAGACCAGCTCTTTGTATCCTTTCAAGAAAAGAAATTGAGGTCACCAGTCTAAGAAAACTATTTCTTCCTGTATTTCCAAAGCCATTTCTTTGTATTACTCCTTTCATGGTAAACATCTTCCAACTTTTGTCGAGGCTCATTCTGCTAAGGCTGATGTTCATCATGTTTCACTGTTGCAGTCATTACAATTGGGTTATCCTGCTGGCAGGCTACCCGCAGTCGGCCTGAGTTCCAAAGTCTAGGTCCGGCGTCGGTTGCTGTCGCCTCCTCCCTGATGTCAGTGCGCCAGGGGTATAAAAGATGCAGCCGACGCCAGTCTTTCTTGCCGCGCGGTGCCCAAAGCAAAAGCAGTTCGCAAGTGCCGGTCGGCCGACTCCTGAGATTTTCAAATTCGAATTTCAGATCCGAAGTCTATATTAAAGCTAAGTACCCCATTGCGGAAACTTTTTTCTTGCTCCAGACCAATGTCATAAAAAGTTAATAATTGTATTTCTTTTGGGAAGCAAATACCTCATAAGGATTTTCATTCTTACTGTATTCCTTGCCTAGGCCCGGACCACAACGTTGCTAGTTGTCAAGTTTTGTACTAGATTTAATCAACACACTATTAAGCGTCGGTACGATTTTGCATTTCATTACTGTGGCAGAAGATTCAATTATATAATGCTGTCAGAACAGCCGAATACCGGAGTTTATAAAAAGCGCAAAGAAAAGGACAGGCATCCGAGGTCCAAAGCCAACGACGAGGCTTCCACTAGGCCTTTCGCTGGTTCTCAGTGAGGCGCTTTCGCAGCCCCTGACGCCCGCTACCTCAGAGCCACAGGCTGCTTCCGACTCCCACGTGGAGCCAACTAGGCCGCTGGAAACTCAAGGTATTGGACACTCGGAAACTATTCCCTCAGATGGGTCCGGATCTGCTGAGCAGGCATCACCTTCTGAGGGTGTTTCCAGGCCTACACAGTTATATGTGAAACCAAGTTCAGCTTCAAAGGCAAAGACTAAAGCAGCTCTAAAGACAAAGAAACAAGTACAGCATTCTCCTGGACAGGCCTCCATGCCTAAAAAACAGATGCTTAAGATGGCCGAAGACCTTATTACTTTGATCAGGGGTTCCCATCCCCCTCCTGATAAGAGGCCTAGGCAAGAGATAGAATATGCATCTTCAGATCAGGTTTCCATTTCCTCTGATTCCTCTTCTGAACAGGAATATTCCCTTCCTCCCTATGAGGATTCTGATGCTGAAGAATCTGTCCCTTCAGCCTCTCCTCCTGAGGATTACTGTTTTGGGGAGACCCTGCATACCATGAGAGAGCATTTCCACTGGGAGAGCCAAGATTACTCAGAATCCAAGAAAAGGCTCAGAGACTTCCTTTTATTACCTCAACACAGGCCCCTTGCTATTCCTCCTGTTTTAGACATTGTAGATGATGTATTTTCAGAGTCCGGTCCGTCTCCTGAAACTCTACCACCAGCTCCTGTTAAGCTAGACAGATACTACAGGGTTCCTGATTCCCATAAATTTCTTTATAAAAACCCTGCTGCTGACCCAGAAACTACCTGTCAGGGTCCCAAAGGGGTCAAGGCTTCCACTGCAAAAAACCCTATCCCCTCTGATAGGGATTCAAGGGCCCTGGACAGATGGGGAAAAAGATTTATACTTCTGCTACCTTGGCTGTAAGAGCTTTAAATTGTCAGTTTCATATGCATAAATATCGGCAATATTTTATGTCACTGCTTAAACAGAAAATGTTGACAAATTCAGAATGTGCAGAAAACAAAGAAATGCAGGATTTATTGCATGCAGCTGAACAAGTGGGAAAGCATACTTCGCAATGTGGTTTCGATTCTATAGAGGCCTCCTGCAGGGCCGCTGTTGCAGGTTCTGTCATTAGGAGGCATGCTTGGTTAAAAGAACAGAATCTGCCCAATCATGTTAAAGCAAAACTATTAGATGCTCCATTACAGCATGATACCTTGTTTGGTGTTAAAGCAGAAGAGGTGTTGAAGAAAATGGAGGACAAAGCTAAATCTATGCAAACAGTCAAGGAATTCTTACAGGTACAGCCTCCCAGATTTAGCAGGAACTGGCCTACAAAGAATTGGTCCTTTCCAGTGTCAGACAGGCCACAAAGAGGCAGATACAGATGCCCCAGAGGCAGATCACAGCCCCAAGGCTCATACAGGCCTAAACAATGGGGTGCTTCTACCTCCAAAAGCGGAGAGGAAAATCACAGCCATACAGGAAACAGTCTCAATGACTTTCCCCTGCCATCACCAAGCACTTATCTTCTGTCAGCTCCTTTGGGAGGAAAACTAGCACTTTTTTCACAAAATTGGCACATGATCACCCAGGACAAATGGGTCTTAAATATCGTATCACAAGGCTAAAGGTTCCACTTTCACACCCTGCCAAGGCCAAACAGTTTGCCAGACCTGCCACACAATCAAACGGCAGAGGCACAAAAACAAGTTTCATCCCTCATATGGACATGAGAGCCATTCAGCAAGTACCACAGCAAGAGCAGGGACTAGGATTTTACTCAAGGCTATTCTTGTTGCCCAGAAAGGACAAAGCCTGGAGACCAATACTGGACCTGTCTATCCTAAACACATTCCTGGATATTCCAAAATTCAAAATGTTAACTCTGCAGCAGCTTCTGCCCATGCTGGGCAAAAAGGCTTGGCTTGTGACTTTAGACCTAAAAGAGGCATACCTGCATGTCCCAATCAATCATGCAGAAAATACCTCAGATTTATAGCTGGCTCAGTGCACTACCAATTCTCTGCACTGCCCTTTGGCTTATCTACTGCACCCAGAGTCTTCACAAAATGCCTGGCAACAGTAATTGCTTTTGCAGACAGAGGAATACAAATATATCCTTACTTGGACGACTGCCCTATTCAAGCAGAGAACAAGGACATTCTACTACAGCATCTGGCGTTTGTAAAAAGATTACTAACAGGACTAGGGTATACAGTAAACGAAAAGAAATCAAAACTCGTACCCTCTCAAGAGATAATATTCCTGGGTGCAAGCTTAAATACAACTGCCCAGATGGCTTATCTCACGCCAGACAATACAGACAACTGACTACGTATTTCAAAATGTTGGCAACAAAGACCCAGTTATCAGCAAGAAAAATTCTGCAGGTTTTGGGCTTCATGGCATCCTGAATTCTGCTAATTCCATATGCAAGACTGCATATGAGGAAACTTCAATGGTATCTAAAAAGTGTTTGGAGTCAGCATTGCCACAGCCTGGAAACAATAATTACCCTCATTCTCTGCCTGCAGTAGGAGTTTCAATGGTGGGCAAAAGCCTGTCACCACAACACGGGACAGCCATTCACCTTACCCATAGCCAGGCAGACATTGACAACAGATGCATCAGATTATGCCTGGGGGGCCCATATGGCAGGAAGATGTATTCAGGACACATGGTCTGCAAGTCAAATGCATCTACATATCAATCAAAAAGAGATGCTAGCTGTTCAGAATGCCCTGACAGCCTTCAAGGATCTACTTCATCCAGGACAACAACTGATAAAGACGGACAATACTACAGTCATGTGGTACATAAACAAGCAGGGAGGCACACATTCTTACCCCCTCTGCAGACTAGCCATGAACTTATGGGACACAGCATTGACTTACCAAGTACATCTGCAAGCACAGTTCCTGCCAGGAAGGATAAATACTCTGGCAGACGAACTAAGCGGAAACCTAATGGATCCCCGAGTGGAAATTGGATCCACAAGTCTTCAGCATGATAACAAGGAACTGGGGATGCCCGGGCATAGACCTATTTGCCTCCCCTCACAACTGGCAACTACAGAGATTCTGCACAAGGACTTATCACAAGCAAGCATGGAAAGTGGATGCTCTATCTTTCAGCTGGAAAAACCTAACAGTATATGCCTTTCCTCCTCTGCCAAGGTACTCCTTAAGGTCAGATAAGAGAAGCCAAAAATGATACTTATTGCCCCAGACTGGCCCCGCCAGCACTGGTACCCAATCTTAAAGAGCTTGTCTCAATGCCCGCCTTGGACATTACCTCAAATTCCTCACTTATTGACCCAACAAGACAGTCAGATAATGCACAGCCAACTCAGGACCTTAATCCTGACAGCATGGCAGATAATGTAGCCATTCAAGACACACCTCTCTAAAGCAGTGATGGATGTTATTTTGGAGGCCAGGAGGCCTAGCACCAGAAAATATTATGCAGAAAAATGGAAGAGATTCTGTGCTTGGAACCAGGCACAAGGTATTGACATGATTGTTCCAAATATTCCTCAGATTTTGCAATACTTAACTGAGATGCTGGATAAAGGCCTTTCCTTTTCATCAATTAAAATCCATGCCTCTGCCATTTCAGCTCATTACAATACAGAACCACCTATTTTTTCTCATCCATTACTAAGGCAGTACCTCAGAGGGGCCAATAACATAAGACCTCCAAGGAGAGCACCAATACCTGCATGGGACCTCAACTATGTCTTGGAAAAACTCACACTGCCTCTGTTTGAGCCAGCCTCTGCAGCTCATATAAAATTCTTATCCTGGAAAACGGCTCTGCTCCTAGCAATAACCTCCACTAGACAAGTCTCAGGGTTATAGGCACTCATGGCTGTGGAACCTTTTATCATTTTCCATCCTGACAGGGTTTCTCTGAGGACAAACCCTACATTTATGCCTAAGGTAGTGTCCAGTATGGCCCTTAACCAAACAATTCATTTGCCTACCTTTTATCCAAATCCACAAAATAAGGATGAGAGAATTCTGCAGTCTTTGGACATTCACAGGCTACTGAACAACTTCTAGTGGCATATGCTGCAGGATCACAAGGAAAGCCTATCTCAAAGCCGACTATTTCAAAGTGGATAGGCCACTGCATTCGTTTCTGCTATTCACAGCATGGCAAATCAGTGCCTTAGGGCATTAGGCCACATTCAACCAGAGCAGCAGCCACTTCAGCAGCCTTCCTCAGAGGAGTACCAACCAAAGACATCTTTGAGGCTGCAACTTGGAGTTCACTTACCTCTCTACTCTAAATCCAGGGCAGGCTTTGCCACTGCAGTTCTGCAGGGCCTGATAGCCTCTCCTAATCCTATTTAGCACCAGCCTCCCAACCTTAGCTTTGGGATTCAACCCACTTGTAATGACTGCCACAGTGAAACACGAACATAGTACAGTTGTGTACCTACCATAAATGTAGATGTTCGAGTGTATTCACTGTTGCAGTCCAGGTTACCCTCCCACCATCCCCCTTTTCCTTTGCTGGGACTTATCTGTACTTCTCTATTCTATACAACCTATGTGGTGTATTTGCTTGTAGATGAAGGAAAAGTTGTTTTTTTGTGTATCCATGCTTATTGGCATAATTTAGCCTACCATTTTAGGGGCACCTGACATCTGGGGCAAGAAAAACTGAAGAAAATGGTGTCTGCTGCATCTTTTATACCCCTGGCACACTGACGTCAGGGAGGAGGCGACAGCAACCAACGCCGGACCTAGACTTTGGAACTCGGGCCGACTGAGGGTAGCCTGCCAGCAGGATAACCCAACTGTAATGACTGCAACAGTGAATACACTCAAACATCTACATTTATGGTAGGTACACAACTGTACTTTTCTTCTTCTGGAGATTTCTGCAAAGGTTTGAATTCTGGAACTGTTCTCAAGGCAGCCACATGATTCTGCGTTCACACTTTTTCTAAGCATTGCAAGTTAGATGTGTTTTCTGGAGCCAGATCAGGATTTGCTAGGTCCGTCCTTCAGGGCTTGTTAGTCCAAAGGCTCTGCTCCTTCTTCCTCCTTCCATCCTTCTGATCAGCTTTAGTACTCTTCCATCAGTTAGTAATACTGCAACAGTGATCTTGGAAAGGCATAGTACAATTAAGAACTTACCGTAGCAGTCGATGCCAATCACTGTTTCAGTATTACATCCCACCATCCTTCCCTCTTGTTGGACTTGTTTTGTTGTTCCTGGCCGAGGTGGATCCCTTCCATTTCCTCCCCTTCCCTTCTCTTTTCCTTTCTTTGCAGGATGTGTACATATAGAAATAATTATGTCTCCTTCTATATCAGATTTTATGGTCTGGGGCAAGCAAGCAAGTTCTGAGGTAATTCTTGCTTGTACAGTCCTTATGTACCTTCTAACTTCTGGCTTGGGTCATATGTTGGATGTACAGTACAAGGAAGGTGCCCAGGCACTTGCATCCCGTCAGTTAGTTAATACTGTAACACTGATCAGTAGAACATCTACTGTTATTCTAAGACATTCAGCATATTGATCACTGCTGCAGTAGCCTTAGCAATATGGGTTATATCATGCACAGCATGTGTGCCAAGGATAGAACAATTGTTAGGCTCCCAAAGCTTCAGGACACTTTCCATGCACCCATACTGTTTGCCAGCTTGAGCTGAGCTGACTACAAGTTTGGGTGCCAAGCCCTTCAGAACTTTACTGCTGCCGAAGAGTACGTTCCCCTGAGGCTTGTGAAGATTGACTGTTGACTGAGCAATTCCTTTGCTGGGCAGATAAGTTCCCTTTGGGTGAAAAAAACTTCCATTCAATAATTTTTTTTTGTTTATTATTGATACTTTCCTTTTCGGAAGATCTCAAGCTTTTGATCCTTTTTTTGTTTTTTTTTTGTTTTTGCTTTTTGGTAAAACAAATAAGGATTCCTCCTTTCCTGAAGATATTCAAGATCCTGAATCTAGACAGAAAGATGAAGGGACAGATACAGGTTTTCTCATCAGATTTCTGATTCAGACTTGGAGGAGACGTCACTTTCTCATTTTCCCTTTGGGTGTCCTGTCTCTTGTTTTTGAGACTATTTCTGGAATGCGTCAGTGTTTCTGTAGGAGTACACTGAGATTTCTCATTCCCTCAGAAAATTTTAATGCGCTGTTTCAGGAGTTCCTGAGCATTCAATTCCTCTAGATGGCCTTCTATTCATATGTTGGTGTATTCATAACATGAGGGAGTCCGCTGCTGGCCGACTTGCACATCCAGCCAGTATACAAAAGTCTTAACGCTACCGTAGGCATGTGTGACGTCGTACAAACCACAGATCCTACATTAGTCATAAAATAACTTTAGTTATAAAGTGGATGTCAGCATGTACTAGTCCTCAGAACTTCTGCCACCACCAGTCAAGATCATCTTCTGTGGTCATTGCTTGACAGACAAGTTGCGGATCCTGATCAGGTAAGTGCCCCATTGCAGATTTTTTCCTTATTACTTTGTGCTACTGTGTTTTTTTTTTTTTGCAGTTACATGTCAGTTAGGAAGGGCAAGTGTCAGTGTGGAAGGCAGATTCCACATAAGGACGCTCACAACCTTTGTCTCTTTTGCATAGGCCCTGACCACGACCATACTGCTTGTTCTGTTTGCAAGACCTTGCATAGCCGCTTAGCTTCTCTGAGTTTATATCTAGAAAACCGGAGCCTTAAACATCTCGTACGTGATGTGGAAGGTACGTCAGACCCTTCAGGTGAGCTGCCAGCTACGAAGGCCAAGAAATCTAGACATGACTTACCCGCTGCTCCTGCAATTCTGGACTTCTTTCCTGAGCCCAGTGTTGGCCCGGAGACCGTTCCAGAGTCGGCAGGCACTCCTTCAATGGGTACCAGTGTGAAGGCTGTGAAGGACCCTACCAGCATGTCCTCGGGGGAATACGCAGGCATCTGTTCTGGACATGGGGGGGGGGGACATCGGCTCTCATTGTGACTGAAGGTCCACATGCCATTCCACAGATCATTGTCTAAGAAGACGTCCCCACCAATATTGTTGAGTGTAGGCATATGTCGGACCTATCCACTTTCCACTGTATGTTCCTCAGAAGAAAAAACGTAAAACTAAAGATGCTTCCCCTATCACCCCCCCCCCCCCCCGCCTCAGGAACAACCAGCTGATTGGCACAACTTTTCCCAAGGGCTGTTCAGTGCCTTTATGGCCCTGAGACCATCTTCAGCTGTCTCCCTCACTTCTTCTTCCTTTCCTCCCTCTACACCACAGAAGAGTATTTCTGAGGAGTTTTCTTCAGATGAAGAGGATTCTTCTGTGGATGAAACTTTGGCTTATTCTGCCCAAATTTCTTCACCCTTGGGATATTCTAATCCAGAAGAAGAATCAAATGGAAAAGATTCCCCTGGAGAGGATATTTCTTTTGGGTAAGCCATTGTAAATATGAGAGAGTTTTTCAAATGGGATTGTTCTCAAATGTCAACATCCAAAAAAGATATGACCTGATGCAGATGGACTCTTTCCTCGTCTGCCACACCTCTTCCTCCTTCCTGGATGCATTCTCTGCAGCTTCTTAGAGCCCTGATTTTCAACCTCCTCCCCCTAAAAGGCCATACCGGTTTTATAAAGTGCCAGAGGATTCCAAATTTCTGTTTAAATGTCCCTCTGTACACCCTGCAACAATGTCAGTATCTGCTGATAAAGTCTGCAAGATATGCTGCCTTCCATTTCCCCACTCCCTTTGGACAAGGAGAGTAAAGTTATGTAGAGACTGGGGAAGAAAGTTTATACATCAGGTACTTTGGCATTCAGAGCCATAAATTATAGATGAGCAAATCCTCTTTGGCATTGCTCTCTGATGCAGGTAAGCTACTTTCAGAACTCCCAAACTCATACTTAAGGCTAAGCTCTCCTCCATTCTTAACTCTTCAGCTAAGATTACACTGCATTCCTTAAAGTGTAGCTATGATGCTGTGGAGGCATCAGCTAGCATGTCTGCATCTGGGTCAGTTCTCAGGATATACTGTTCAACTATTGCCAGATGACATTAAGGCAAAAAAAAATCACTGATACCCCCCCTGGGCAACAAGGCATTATTTGGTACCTCTGCTGCAGAACTCTTATGTCTTTACAGGGAAAAGGCAAAGAGCTGCAAGACCTGAAGCACATTTTTGTCTCCCCGGTCCCTAGCTTTCAGTGGAACTACCCTATTAAGAACCCATTTGTAAGGAAGTCTTCTAGGTCCCAGTCTTCAAAGGGCAAAAGAGATGTTAGGAAATAATTTTCCTCTAAATCTACCTCCTCAACTCCTGCTGCTCAGAAACAGCCCATTCGGGCAAGGCCAGGTAGCCTGTGATTATCTGCTCTCCCTGTCTCTGTCTGCTTGGAAACAGATCACTCAGGACTCTTGGGTCCTATCCATCATCCTTCAGGAATACTTAATGGTGTAGAAGACTACTTCTTCCTTCAGGGGTATTCCACAACCTCCAATGGAACAACTGGAACTATTTTCCCCAAGTCATTTCCACTCTTCTCTATCAAGGCACCGTTCAGGAGGTACCACCTTCCCAAGTAGGAAAAGGGTTCTACTCCAGGATGTTCCTGGTCCCCAGGAAGGATGGATCTTGGAGACCCATTCTAGACCTATCCCATCTAAACACTTTCCTGAAGGTTCCCACTTTTCACATGTTGACATTCTTATTCCTTTCATCCTTCCTCAGGCCTTTATGGTGTCCTTGGACATCAAAGATGCTTATCTTCATATTCTCATTCATCCTCTGTTCAGGAAGTGTCTTCGCTTTGCTATTGCTGCCTCAAATTTTCAATTCTCTGCATTGCCGTTTGGATTGTTTGCAGCCCCAAGGGTCTTCACAAAATGCTTAGCTCCTGTCATAGCCTTCTGCACGCTACAGAACATACATATTTTCCCATACCTAGATGATCATCTTCTCTAGGCTCAGAACTCCAGACATGCTGCAGGAGAATCTTCTCTTTATGGTGTCACTGGCGGGTCTTGTATTCAGTATTAACTACCAAAAATGTAACCTGGCTCCTTCTCAAGACCACATTTTCTTTGGATGCAGGATCCAGTCAGACAGGATGCTGTCTTCCGTAGCACCATAAAAGGTCCTGTCCCTCACTTCCTACATCCAGGCCCTCTTGCCCCTGCAGTCTGACTGCCAGGGAGCTTCTTCACTTCTTGGGGTTCATGGCATCCACTATTCCCATGCTACCACTAGCCAAGTTACACATGAGGAAATTCCAGTGGTTCCTGAGAACAGTACGAGTATAACACTCCTATCCTCTGGGGTTTATTCCCCTTTTCCATGCCTGAAAAAGGAGCTACACTGGTGGATTCAGCAGATTTCAAGGAATCCAAGCTTTCCCTTACAACCACCTCTTCCCACTCAGGAGCTGTACATGGATGCTTCAGACCTGGGATTGGGAGCAGCCCTAGCCTCATGGAGGGTTAGAGATGTGTGGTCTCCCTCTCAGAAGAGGGAGCACATCATCATAAAGGAGATGTGCTCAGGAGCTCAGTGTCTCTCCAGTAAGTGTTTTACAACTGTAAATGCCTATTTATGTTGAATTGTGTTAGACATTTTACAACTGTATATGTTTATGTTGAATTGTGTTAGACATCTAATATGATTTATGCTTTATTATATGCCATGCTAGCATTTTGTCTGCACCAAGTTGTTTTTAGTATAATAGTATGGTCTGTTTGCATAGCTGCACCTTGTTCACTAATGTTATTCATGTAATTGTGTTGTGTATAGACCGCTCATACTGGTATCTAATTATTTCTATATAATTGTGTTGTTACTGGTGGATAGAATCACATTAGACAACCTCAACAGTGCTGCTCGCTTTATTTTTGTCTGTGACTGCATAACTGTCTTGAGGTTTCTTCTAACAGATGTTTTTCCAATTGGCTCAGTATCTGCATATAGTAGTAGTTGGTTCAAGACATATATTTTCCTGCATACGGTAGCTATTTGCTCAGTCTGTTTTTTGTAATCTTTATAATATATCTTTACCATCTCAAAGTGCTTACTCCTCTCTGTACTCTTCTTTTCTAGACCTAACACCACTCTTAAGTATTCAACTGCGGTACCACCTTTATCATTCGTATAAGAAAAGCGCAGTCCAGGTCTGAACTGCCTGCAAACAGCTAAAGTTGACTTTGAGTATGTGTCTACCTGTTTGAGCCAATATTCATTTTCCCCTGGAGAACACTCTGCTATGGCTTGTAAGCAGCCCCCCCCCCCCCCCCCACACACACACACTCACTCATCTTCCACTTTCTCTCTTATTCCCTTCTGTTAGCAGATAGTATCCATAACTGATCAATACTGTGTGTTTGTTAATTTAAACTGAGACCACAGTAGCCTACTGATAAAAGGTTATCCTGTTTTTCCACCTGAGAAATGGTTAAGAAATGACTTAGTTTCAGAGCAGTCCATGGTCAATTGTGATTGTTTCTTAAACACAAACTTGTCTATGCTTTGGCTCATTAGCAGCAGTACAAAGAACTGCCTGCCCACACCCTTGTTCTCCCTTCCCCCTTCCCTATTTATTACCTTAAGACAATCCCAAAGTTAATAAATATTACCTGTGGCAGGCACCATTTTTAAAACTACAACCATCCTTGTCACTATCATATGTTCATTTATCAGTTAACTCTGTTACCTGATTGTTTCCAGCCCCCTCATAAGAGCAACTAACAGGGTATCTAACCGCTTTGCTCCCCACCCTGCCCCTTATTCCCTCCCGCCCCCAGTGATTCCACCTTTATTACACTCACAAACCCCTCCCATCTTTCCAATAGCCAACCACAGCGCAAATCCAACACTACCTCCTCCATCTTCCCACTACTATCACACCTCCTCAACTAACATGTACAAGCATACCTTACCTATGCTCACTGCATGCACTCTGCTTGCATATCTTGCATCCTACCAAAGCTCCATCATTCCCCCACTTAACCACTACCACTGTACTACTACTCACACCACCACTCATGTCTCACCCTCACTCAGCTACCCTCCCACCAACTCAAGAACCTTCCCTATGCACCCCCCACATATTCTACCAACTATATTACTCAAACATAAAGCATCCCTACAACTTAACATATTAACCCTCCCACCATACCTATTACCCACAGAGCGCAATCATAAAGTTTCCCTTATAAACAAATACATTCAAAAACTGAGAAAACTAATAACCTCATGCATATCAAAACTAGCCCTAAGTGGAGACATCCACACCAACACTGGCCCTACCATCTCCAACCCCAATCCTCATAATCAGACTAGAAACCACAACTTCTCCCATATTACAGCCAATAGAAAGCCAAGTGACTTCCTTCTACTAAGCCTAAATATTAGAAGTATGTCCAACAAAGTCCATGAACTCCATGCCACCATAGACTTGTACTCCCCAGATATAGTCATCCTGACAGAAACCTGGCTAAAACCTCACATTACCAGTGAGCAAATACTCCCTACAGGTTATGGCATACTAAGAGTAGACCGGCTAAATAAGAAAGGAGGCAGTGTAGCTATAATATTTAAACAGCATCTAAACATCCAGATCTTAAAATCATCCGCTCCACAAATAGGCAATGAAGAAATAATATATACCAACCTCAAAATAAACAAAACCATCAACATAATTGGATGCTACTTCCCACCTGGCCAAAACATCCCTCCACTAGAAAACCTCCTCAGCTGGTCTACCCATCATCTCCCCCAAGAAACTATTATTTTAGGTGATTTCAGTATTGACTGGCAGTCCTGTTCTGGCAACCATCCAACCCATCATGTTAAACCTTCATGGCTTCACCCAACTAGTCCAGTCACCAACCAGGATAAATAAAAACTCCAGCAAGCACACTACCCTGGATTGGATGCTAGTCAGTAAGAGCCCCCAGTCATATATAACAGTCTGCTTATCAGATAGCCTCAGTGATCACTCCCCAACATTCCTACTCAAAAAATACCTATACCAAGCTAAACCTTCATCTACCGTCAAATACGTAAAAAACTAAACTTTAACCCACTCACATTCATCTCATCCCTCAAAGAATGTAACTGGCATCCTCTAAAGAACCTCAGTCTTGATGACGCAGTTGAATTTTTTAATACTACCTTCCTGAGCATCCTTAATTACCATGCCCCCATAAGACTTTCCAGAATCAAAGTACAACCCTCCCCATGGCTACAGAAATCCACTAAGTCAGAAATGAAAAACAGGGATAAAGCCTGGGAGCACTGGCGCAAAACCAAAAACCCCTCAACTAGACAGAAATTCCTAGAACTACACAATAGAGTCAAAAAGCTAATAAAACAGGACAAATTCCAATACTACCAGTCTGCCCTAGAGTCCTCCCAACACAGCCCCAAACAATACTGATCCTCCATAAACTCCATCCTCCACCCAGGTAAAGTCAGTGCCCCGCCTCCTAACATCCCTCACTCCTCAGAAAATATTGCTACCTCATTCAGCACACACTTCACATAAACCATACTATCACTAGCTAAACAACACAACCCCCCTCCCCTCCAACCCACACCTTCAACTAGTAATCTCCCCACTGCCTTCTCTTTTTCTCCTGTACCTACCTCCAACATAAAAAACTCTTAACTAAACTGAAGCCCACCAAATTAGCAGCAGACAGCCTCCCAAGTGAATACCTACAAATCGCAGCTGATGCTCTGGCCTACCCAGTATCCTTCTTGATTAACCGATCTCTGTCAGAAAGTTACGTTCCCACACTGTGGAAAGTATCACATATAATCCCCCTCCACAAAGGCAGACCCTCCACAGAACTAACCAGTTACTGCCCCATAGCTATTCTCTCTCCACTCTCCAAAATACTAGAGAGATGCATACACTCTCAGGTCTCAGACTACCTCCTTACTAACAACCTCCTTTCCAATACTCAGCATGGTTTCCGACCAAACCATAGCACCACCACTGCCTTTCTCTCCTTTACTAACACTATCCTTCAGCATAAAAACAATGGCCATCTCTCCTCTGCTACTTTCATAGACCTATCTAAAGCATTTGGCATGGTCCCACACAAACAACTTATCTCTGTCCTCAATAACCTATCCTTCTCACAATCAGTCACCAACTGGTTTCAGAGTTACCTGTCTGACTGCCAATAATCCGTTGTATGGCAGAATGACATATCTCCCCAGCTACCTGTCTCCATAGGGGTTCCCCAAGGATCCATCCTTGGACCCCTACTCTTCTCTGTTTTCACCAATAATCTAGCCTCTGCCACCAGACATGGCACACTCATACAATACGCAGATGACTCAACCATCATCTGCTCAGCCCAGTCCCTACCCAAACTGCAAAAAGTCACACAGGAAGCCTTTTCCTCTGTTGAAACTTGGTTTTCCGATGCCCAATTAATACTCAACCCAAACAAATCTAAACTACTCATCTTCCAACCCACCAAACATACTCAAAACAACTCTCACTTTAACATCACAGCAAAAGACAACACCACTATATACCCAAACTGAACACACCAAATTACTAGGAGTGGAAATAGACAATAAACTAAAATTTGACATTCACATATCCATGGCCATAAAAAAGTCCACAAAAAACTAGGAGCATTGTACAGAAATAAGCAACTTCTCACCAAAGCAGCAAAGATTTCAATAGCAAATTCCCACCTCATCTCCACCCTACTTTATGCCTCTCCAATATATACCAACCTAAGGCAATGCGATCTAAACAAGCTAGAGACCTGCTACAACAAAATCGCCAAATTCGCCACAGGGACATCCTACCGTAGTCACCACTGTCTCTCACTTGCTGAACTGGGCTGGCTTGAACTCCCTCACCTCCTTCAATGGTATCAACTCTCACTCGCCCACAAACTAGTAAACCATCCACTAAATGTCCCATCCCTCCAGAATCTACTCCAACCCTATCACACCATCAGACCACTAAGATCCAGCAACAAAAATCACTTGCAGATCACTAAAGCCAATAACTCTGCTGGTGAAGCACTATTCTCTTGCACCATAGCCAAATTATGGAACTCCCTCCCACCCACAATTACCTCCATACCATCATGCACCCACTTCAAAACTTTACTAAAAGCGCACCTAAAAACATGCTGGCTATGTATGCCCTTGCAACTCCCACTCTAATATCACCCACCCCATCCAACCACTACCTTTCTTTCCACGCCACTAACTACCTTGATTATAGCAAGCTCAGATGCTCATAAGCCTAGTACTTATTATACAGCAGGAACTTCTTATTGTAACATTTGTTAATGTCTGTTATGTACTTTACAGATAAAGATTCTAGTTCTCTACTGATGTACTATGTTCTTCATCTGTAAATATGTTGTAAGTAATTGCTATGTAAATTGTTAATCGCTATGTAATCCAATGTAACTACTGTCTGTTTATTTTAACTGTGGAGCTTTTCTCCTCGGGCCTCCGCTGAAAATGGACCTACGTCCAGTCGGACACTCCTGGTCAACAAATATAAATAAATAAATAAATAAAATGAGAGCCATGATTTTCACTCTACAAATCTTCAAACCCTTTCTTCTCCCAGGTGCCTTAAAATGGCTTACAAGACAATACCACAGTCTTCTGGTATTTCAACAAATAGGGAGGGGTAAAGTCCTATCTCCTTTGCAGACTGGCTGTCCAAGCCTGGGCGTTAGCTTCCCAGAGCCAGCTCATCCACCAGGCCGTGTACATACCTCAACTCACCGTATTGTGGCAGGCACTTTGAACAGGTCCATGACACATTCCCATGAATGGATGTTACACATCCCCTGGCATGGTAGGTAGACACCCTGTCCTTTTGGAAGGGGATGTTTCTGTATGCATCCCCCCCTTTCCCACCTCTCCAAAAGGTCTTTTTGAAGATTCAACAGGAGCGACAAAAAATCTTGCTGGTGACTTCCTTTTGGCCAGGATAGCACTGGTTCCCCCTTCTTCTGCAGTTAGCCAAGAGTAATCAGTACAAGTTACCCCACGGAGTGGACATACTCACATAGGACAAAGGAACTCTAATACACCTGCAGATGTCAACCGTACAACTGACCCTGTGGGTGATAAGGTTTTGATTAGTTTCAAACAACCTTTCTCTGAGGACATACTGCAAGTTCTGCAGGAGGCCAGAAAACCCAATTCTAGGAAATCCTAATCTCTAAATGGAAAAGGATTTCCATCCGATGTCTTTCAAAGGATTTGTAACCACTGCAGGTGGATTTTCCAGTGGTTCTCTCTGTCTCATGTATGTATGAATTATTGAAGAGTAGACTGTCATACTGTTCAGTAAAAGCTCATCTTTCTCCTATTTCAGCATGTCTGGCTATGTATTCCCCTTTAGCTTACAGGCTGGAAGTTGAACTTTTCTTAAAAGACGTCCATCATATTAGACCACCAAGGAAACCAGTTCCTCCTCCTTGAGATCTTAATTTTGTCGTAGAAAACCTTAACCTGACCCCTTTTGAGCCAGCAAGTTGCAACACTGCACCTGGAAAACAGTTCTCATGGCCATTATGTCTGCTAGAAGGGTTTCTGAATTACAGGCTGTGATTTCTTCTTTCCTCATGGTTTTCCACAAAGATAGGGTCTCTTTACAGGCTAATCCCTCCTTTATGCCTAAGGTGGTAAATGAGTTGTCACTCATTCAGTCCATCAATCTTCCCGTCTTCTTCCCTTCTGCTCAGTCCTCTAGAGAGAGAGGATCTTGCACACCTTAGATGTGCACAGGCAACTCGGATATTACTTGGATAAAACCAACCCAGTTATTAAATCTGACTGTCTTTTTGCCTCCTATCACCCAAGGGCCCTGGGCAGGCCTGTTTCCAAAAATAATCTTTCCATTTGGATTTCCAAAACCATTTCCTTTTATGTGTCTCATGGGAAGACTCTTACCTCACCTGTTAGGGCACATTCCACCAGAGCTGTGTCTTCCTCTGGTGCTTTTTGCAAGGATTAGATACCTGCTCTATCTGGGAAGCAGCTACCTGGTCTTTACATACCTTCACAAAACACTATAAATTAGATGGCATTTTCAGGTCCAGAGCTTGGTTTTACCAGAGCTGTTTCCCAGGGGTTTGTGGAGAGTGCTTCTGCTCCTCCGCCCAATACTACTTCTGCACGAGCTTTGGTATTCTCTCTCATGCTATGAATACTGCAACATATGAATAGAAGGACATAGAATAGTTGTGTAAAATCTTACCATAACCATTGATGTCCTTCTCTTCTATATGTTGCAGTATTATTTCCCCCTCTGCCTTCCCCCTGATACTTGCCTGTTTACTGGTGGTGTGTTTCTTCACCTGGGATCAGGCTGGTGCTCTGCTTGTGGCATTCATTTCTGAGGATTGGTACATACCAACATCCGCTTTGTACTTGACATCATTTTATGACCAACATAGGATTTTTGTGATGTTGCATGTACCCTACAGTAGCATTAGACTTTTGTATACTGGCCAGATGTACAAGTCAGCCAGCGGTGGTCTCCCTCACACCTGCCGATATATTTGTTTGGTTAGGGTAGATATTTTGCCACTCTGACATTATGCCTTGTCAGAAGGCTTAAAAGGTAGCACAAAGAGAAAGATTGTAATCTAACCTCAATAAAGTCTGTATTTCAAAATAATTTTCAGAGTTTCTTTGTACTGCATAGCTCATTAACCTCTTGTCTATACACCCATATTCCACACATTTACTGGAGTGAATCCACATTATTCTTCACAGGGATGGAAAGCCTCTCTGGAAAATTCATGGGACTGAAACATCCCATTGAGTAAACCTGAATGTAATGATAACATTATTAGAGTGACCTCTCCTTGAAGATCTACTGTCGCAGTGACAGTTGTACTTCAGTTTGTATATTGTATGTTTAACACCCATTGCCATTCCTGTAATCTTCTGTTCTAGAAGAATGTAATATAATATCTGATATTGTTAATCCTCGTTCAGTCCTTACATGTGGGTATCTGTTCCCACCTCGGAACCGAGCCGGCCATCTTCCAAGCTCGCGCCAGCTACAAACTCTCGAGCTAAAAACTGTTACCCAGAATCCCGCTCTCCCTGTTACCCCAGATTTCGTTTGCCGCATTGCCATTCGGTCGTGTCAAGCTACTTCTCTTGAGCTAAATACAGTATTTTTCTTCATACTAAGTTCTAAGACAGCTTTTTTTTCACAAAAAAGTTATTAGATAGTCATCTCTTATCGCATTTAGTGACTACCCTTTTTCGAATCCATTTCAACTCCTTTCCTCTCTTTTTATCGCAAGGTAATTCCTTGCTTACCATCGTTCGTAAACCCCTTTTCCTTCTTACTTTCGGGTATTTCTTGAACCATTGCTGGTATTTTTCTGTTTTTTTCTTTTTCTTTCCTTAACAAACATAACAGATAAAAAAGGTAGCCCAGGGTTTAAAAGATGTTTAGATTGTGGATATAAATTACTTACTTTAGATGCACATTCCCTGTGTGTCTATTGCTTGGGTGTGCCTCATTTAACAGTTGACCCGCCTTGCAGGATTTGTAAGAATTTCTCTTAACAGGGCATTAATTGAGAGGAAAACTAAATTAATATTGAAGGGGCTACTTAAATCTCCTATTTCAGAGGCTATTTCTGGGTCGGAGGCTTCAACCCCTCCAAGATCCCATAAGAAAAAGAGTGATGAACATAAAAAGGCCAAGTCTCTTCCTTCGTCCCCAGCTGGGGACCCTCAGGAACCGAGACCCAAGAAAGCTAAGCTTTCCAGTTCGGATTTGACTTCTTTAACTCCAGCGCTTTCGGTGCCTAGACCTTTGGCACCGAGGCCATTGGCGCCATCTGTGACCTCTGCACTGACTAGTGTGCCCCATACCGCATCGGTACCGAAGAGCTCCTCGGTTCAGACTCCCTTACCGGCACAGACTGTCCAGTCGATGCAGACTGTTATGAAATCGATAGATGTTTCGATGCCCATTTCCTTTTCGGCTCCGACAACTTACCCGGCACTGACTACCCTCTCGGTACCCACCATTCAGTTTTCATCACCGATGTTTTCAGCTCAAGCCTTAGCGCTGACAACCACTTCAGTACCTACCTCATCGTCGGTGCAGACCACGCCTTCGGCACCAATGATTTCCTCAGTGCAGACACCAGTAGTTCAGTCCATTACAGCTCCGTTGTTCTCTGTGCAGACCACCTCCATGGTGGGCACCGAGTTTGCTTCGTCCTTGGATAGACCTGACTCTCCCTCAGCCATGTCCGTGAAATCCGCTAGAAGCCTCTCTGAACATGATGTGTTGCGTGTTGTGGATCAAGTGCTTTTGGCCAGAGGTATCCCACCTCCCAGGACCTATCCTTCCTCGAGAATTGATCACCCTTTACCAAAGACCCCTACTTATTCTCCTCCTTCATTGCCTTTGAAGCCCCTTGATATAGCAGTCTTCCCCCAGTACGGTTCCTTTTATGGACCTCACTAAGGAGCCGCAGTTGACTTTGTGGCAGGAGAGTCTTGTCACGGCCCAGGATGTCAGCTGTGGCGTATGTACTTCGGCATTTCACAGCCATCCAGGGACTCCGAGTCGACAGGCTGAGCCACTTAGGTGAGGGGTGACCCCTGCCCTGGGCCCCCATCCCTCTTCAGGTGGACCGGCCTTCCAGCTTATGGAGAAGGCTCTGGCGTCAGTTGGCGATCCTGTGCTATCACTCTCCCCACCCTCCTCTAGACCGCAATGTACACAAGCCGCTCCTGGCAGACACTGGGCGCAAGGGCCTCAGGACATACTCCCACAGGAGACCCCTTTTGAGCCGTCTTCCCCAACTTCTCCCACTGAGGAAGATCATCAAAAGAGCTCGTGCAAGAGGAAGCACATGGACTCCACAGAGGAGTCCCTTACTGAAGAGACAGACTTTGATGATGGGGAAGGGTACCCTCGATCACCCTCTGAGGTATCCTTTGGTGATATCCTTGAAATCCTTAAACAGAGAGGTGACTGGCAGCCCTCTAACCCGACCTCTGAAGAGTCTGTGTTCCTGCAGGCCTTTCGTGCCCAGCCCACTACTTCCTGGGTTACTTCACCTGCCGACAAACTTGTCTGGCTCATCGTGCAGCGTGCGTTAAAGGCTCCTGACACCATTGAGGCCATTCTCCAGAGGTCAGATAAAATTTTGTCCCCTCCTGCTAGTGATCCCCATTGGTCCAAAGGTCTTCCTGTAGATGCTTTGGTGGTGGTGGCCACAACTAAAAAGGACCTGGCGGAAGAAGAAAGCCAGACTGTCCATCCACCCAACAAATTGTCCCGGGCGCTGGACAGAATAGGGAAGCGTACTTTTGCATCAGCAACCTTTGCAGTCGGGTCCCTTAACTGTATGGCACATTTTATCAGGCTTCAAAGAGACTTTATTTCTGAGCTCTCTGAAACTTTATCTGGAGCTGTGTCTAATGAGGTCCATGACAGAGTGGCCTCTCAGCTAGCCACCATCAACTCGATATCTAATTCCTCCATGCGCCTGATATCTCACGCATCAGAAGGAGCAGCTAGAGCGGCAGGTTCAGGCATTGTTCTGAGGCGGCATGCCTGGATGCACTTGTGTAATTTCACGGAACCCTTCAAGGCTTCCTTTCTCAACGCTCCCATCGAAGCCTCGTTGTTGTTTGGACCCAAGGTTAAAAGCACACTGGCCAGATGTGAACAGGACGGTAAGACCCTTTCTGCTGTGGGTGTCCGTTATTCTTCCCCACAACGGGCTTTCTTCAGAAACCAGGAGGAGGGGGAAGATATTGCACAGATAGTCTCAAGGTTCTTTCCATGACACACAAGCCGAGTTCTCCCCTAGAGGCAGAGGGGGAAACTCTCAGGGAAGACACTCCCTTTTCGGGGCAGAGGGGGTCTGTGTAACCAGGGTTCCAGGGATTCTTTCCCTGGCCAATCCTACCAGCGGTCCTGAAGAGCAGCCCAACTGCTTTCCTCTGGAAGTTGGTTGTAGGTCGTTTCTCTTTGTACCCTTCTGCTTGGCTAACCATTACCACCGATTCTTGGGTACAAAGGATAACAACCTGAGGTTATCATATCCCCTTCGACCTTTGTCCCACTCCCCTAACAAGCTTACCCGACTTTCCACCCAGTCAAAGGGAAGAAGCAGCGTTAGAGATTTCAAAGCTGCTAAGAAAAAGTCATCCAAATAGTCCCTCCAGACCAGATAGGATCCGGATTCTATTCAAGACTATTTTTGGTGCCAAAGAAAACCAGGGACTGGAGACCAATTTTGGATCTCAGTGTATTGAACAAGTTTGTAAAAGTACAGAAATTCCGGATGGTCATAATACAGTCTATCCTTCCACTTTTGGAAAAAGACGATTGGATGTGCGTGATAGATTTTCAAGATGCGTACTACCACATAAAAGTGGACAGACCATCAAGAAGATTCCTTCGCTTCCTTGTGGGAGCCAGTCATTACCAGTTCAGAGTACTGCCCTTCGGACACTCTACAGCCCCCATAGTGTTCACAAAGTGCATGGCAGTCGTGACAGCTCACTTGCAACTACAAGGATTCCAGGTGATGTCCTTCAAGGATGCATCTGCAGTCATCACATACGGGCTGTCCTGCCTCAGGCAGGCCCCTCTCCAATGGCCGTGGAATCCCTCGTCTGGTGTCTGGCTGATGCTAAGATTTTTCCTCTTTCCCCTACGGGTATAAAAGCATCAGCCCATCTTTCTCAGTCTTTCTTGCCTCAGCAGTTCCCGAAGAAGCGAAAGTTTCAGGAAGCAGTTTGTCAGTGGCGGTCGTCAGCTCCTGTGAGACAGCTAAAAACCTAAGTACCTGTTGGGGACTCTTTCTTTTCTCAACTGATGTCCAGATAAATTTAATAATTGTTTAACCTGTGGGAAGCAAATACCTCATAAGGATTTAGACTCTTACTGCCTCTGCTCTAGGCCTCTAGGCCTGGTCTCGGCCTGTTTAGCCTGCTTCTGTCGCTTCCTTCAACCCGAATGAACTCTAGCGGTGGTCGAGAGGAGTTTGCAGAGTTTTTTTTGCTAGTTTGCTTATAAAATGCCGTCGGAGGCTCGACCTCATTTAGTCAAAAAGGTCAAGGACAGCGATTAAGACCAGCACGCTGGCCACCTCGGTCGGCTGAAACCTCGGTCAGGCCTCGGTCTGTCCGGTTCGTCTCGGATGAAACCGAAGTCTTACCGAACACAACCTACTACTACCGGTTCACTGTCCTGGCTGGCGGGTCGGAGTCGGCCATTGAATTCGGGTCATTGTCCCGTGTGAAAACCGTGTCCAGGAACCATCCGACACCATTGTAGATAAGTGGTGCAGCCAGATTTCCATACCTAGACGACTGGCTCATCTCCGCCCCCACCAGACATCTATTGGAAGAAGCCCTGGCATACTGTCTCCTCACTGCAGAAAGACTAAGCATAACCATAAACTGGCAAAAATCCAGTCTCGCCCCATCTCAGTCCACAGAATTCATAGGGGTCATCTTGAATACAAAGAATTGCAGAGCATCCATTCCAGAGCACAGAATTCTAAGGATGCAACTGATTCCAATCCTTTCAAGGGAGAAATTCACAGCTCATTCTGTTCTCCAGTTGTTGGAGTTCATGGCAGCCTCCATTACGATTGTCCCCCTGGCCAGGTTTCATGAGGCTTCTACAATGGCTACTGCTCACCAAATGGTATCCCTTTCAGTACCCTCTTTCAGCCAAGATTCGGGTGACTCACAGGTGCAATTTAGATCTCATTTGCACCAGTGAGTTACCCTCTTTCAGCCAAGATTAGGGTAACTCACAGGTGCAAACAAGATCTAAATTGGTGGATGGCGCACAATCCATCACAATGGTCTCACCCCTTCTCCCCCCAACAGCCCAAGGCTACAGTGACCACGGATGCCTCCCTGATGGGGTGGGGGGGCTATTTCAGGGACAGACAGTCCAAGGTACTTGGTCCGAAATGGAGGCATATCTGCATATAAATGTTCTAGAGCTGAGGGCGGTGCTTCTGGCATTGCAAGCATTCCATCCCCTGCTGCCTTCTGGGACTATTGGGATTATTGCGATACAGTCAGACAACATGGCGGTGTTCTGGTACATCAACAAACAAGGTGGAACCATATCTTACCCACTCTGTCGAGAGGCCATGAGGATATGGCAATGGGAGATGGCTACCAACCGCTTTCTTCTAGCAACGCACATTCCCAGGAGTTCCAACGTGATAGCAGACAGACTCAGCAGGTGTATTCTACAACCTCACGAGTAGCCCCTGAATCCCTTGATAGTGGCAGAGATGTTCAACTGCTGGGGTCTTCCTTGCTGCGACCTCTTTGCGTCCCCGACCAACTACAAATGCAGCAACTATTTTGCCCTGATTCCTCCTCCGGGAAAGTCACCCAGGGACGCTCTAGTCCACGATTGGCCCTCAGATCTGCTTTATGCATTTCCACCTTTCCCCCTCATTCCCCAGTTTCTGAAGAAAGCCCGCCGGTTGAAGAGCAAAGTAATCCTCATAGCACCATATTGGCCTCGTCAGATTTGGTTTCCCTTCCTTTGGCCTCCGTGGATTCTCCATCCAACCCTGGGGTTGATCTCCCATCCGCAGAATCTGATTCACCCCAACTTGAACAGCCTGAAGCTCACAGCTTGGCTCCTCCAATTCCTTTGATTGCCAGGCAGAATGATCTTTCTTTGCCAGAACGTGACATTCTTATTGCATCTCATAAGTCTTCCACCAGAATTACATATCTCAGCAAGTGGAAAAGATTTATTTTTTGGCTGAAAGAAAAACAAGTAGATCCTTTTTCAGCACCAGTGTCGATAGCACTGGAATATCTGTCTACTCTATTTCAGTCCGGTCTATCTGCCTCTACCATTAGAGTTCATTTGGCTGCAATATCTAATTTTCATGATGGTGTCCAAGACTCTCTTCTCTTATGTCACACAAATTATGCAAGACTTTCATAAAAGGCGTGAATCATCTAAGACCCCCTTTTAGAGAACCTACTCAACCATGGGACCTGTCATTAGTCCTACAAGCTTTGACAATGCCTCCTTTCAAACCAGCTTCTTCTTGCAACCTCAAATATTTGTCATGGAAAACCAAGTTTTGGTCGCCATTACTTCTGCCAGACGTATCTCTGAGCTTTTCAAGCCTTATGCATCAAGAGACCATATTTGATTTTTCATAGAGATAAAGTGTCATTGAGAACTAATCCTTCCTTTCTGCCAAATGTGATCTCTGAAATGTCCATTAATCAAACCATTGAATTGTCAGTTTTTTTCCCCAATCATTCAAACAGAGGAGAGTATTGCCTACATACCCTAGATATTCACAGGCAAATTCGCTTCTACTTGAACAGGGCTAAGGATTCTCGTAAATCAGACCAGTTATTTTTGGCCTCTTCTGGACCTGAATTAGGATGTGCTGTTGCTAAGGTCACATTGGCTAAATGGTTAAAAGACTGCATAACCTTCATGTATAGAAAATGTAATATTACATTACCTACTACCATAAAGGATCATTCTACAAGGTCGGTGGCAACTTCTGCTGCCTTCCATGCCAGAGCCTCTTTACATGACATTTGTGCAGCTGCAACTTGGGCTACTCCTCATACCTTCATCAATCATTACAAATTGGATTTGGCCTCCATGGAAAGAGCATCTTTTGGTTCTGTCATGCTCCGGAATGTCCTTCCATGAGAGCCTCCCAGGAATAAAGGTAGCTGGGGACTCTGTCCCACATGTTAGGACTGAACAAGGATTAACAATGTCAGATAAAGAAGTTAGGTCTTACCATAACATTCCATCTGTATTGTTGATCCTTGTTCAGTCATTACGACCCTCCCCCCTTCCCCCTCCTGTGGCTTCTACTGGATCTCACCATCCGGTTCTGTTAGGTCATTTGACCAGAGGTAACCTCTACCTTCTTTTTGACTCAGTCTGAGGTAACAGAGAGGGAAATTCTGGGTAAGAGTTTTTAGCTCGAGAGTTTGTAGCTGGCGCGAGCTTGGAAGATGGCCGGCTCGGTTCCGAGGTCGGAACCGATACCCACATGTAATGACTGAACGAGGATCAACAATACAGATGGAACTTTATGGTAAGATATAACTTCTTTTTTTTCGACTTGCTGTAATATTTATGGGAAAGCAAATGTATTCACTAACATCCACATTTCTAGGTAAATGTGCATATAAACTGTTTCACAAAATAAGTTGTCAGTTGTAAACACAAAAAGCTGTCTACTCTAGGAATGTGAGCTAGTTCTGTAGGAAGTGTATATCCATGTTATGGCTAGTTCATCAGATGTTCCCACTTAGCTTATATGGTATGTGCCAAAAATAATAGTTTGGATCTGGCAGTTTTTTGCAAGATATGATTTAACTTGATTAAAAATTAAATGAATGCCTCTGTAGAAGTACCTTTGTGATGTTCTGGGCAAGAACAAATCTGTTGCGTTTTAATTGAATCTGTTTTTAAAGTGCACAGAAGTTTTATAGTCATTTTATAAGAAACGGAGCATTTTATTCCTTGCAGTCTTGAGTGATAATCACTTGGTAACTAAAGGCTTCATCGAGTAACTTTGACAACGATAAGCTCCATTTTGTTGGATATCTTGTAATATTTGACCCATATCTTGGATACATAGCTTTTGGCACATACTGTTGTTTAATTTTGAGAGAGGCATCCACTTTTCCACCTTCTGGGTGTAGCCATTTCTGTTTGGCAGTGTTAAAGTGCCAAATAAATTTTACTCGAGGCAGTTCAGCAGAAAATATCAATCTCTTTTATTGCACAGAGTAACAAGTACGTGGGAGACTAAGAAATCAAGGTCCTATCTCCTCAAATCACAGAATGCATTATGTTTATATTTTATTTCATTAAAAGCAACAAAAGCAACATTATTGTAACAATCCTAGAACAACCACTGACCGATTAAAATTAATAGTACAGCCTTAATTTAGCCAAGGTCTCCTGACTGCGTGTTTATGACATTCTGTATCAGGCAGAAGTTCCGAATTTCAAGACAGAACTTTCTACTCAGAACAAATTTTATACTTTTACTTTTTTAACCTGTCAGCACTTAACTAATGTTAGGAAGCAAGAAAACAGATGTGTACTGAAGAACATTCAAGATTTCATTCTGCTTATGAAAGCGCATTAGAAATTAAATGCATGCACCAGCATTTCCCCTTCTCTCTACTTCTCATCCTACATATATTCCCCCATCTAATGCTGTAAAGCATCAACCAAACCATAATGACGTTTTATGACTGGAGAATGACTACAAGTTTTCAGATCAGCAGAGGGTCTTTCACTTGCTATCAGACATCTTTCACATGCTGTTGCTTTCTGCTCCTGATATGAACAGTCTTTACACAGTTGTTTCAAAAAATAGTCTTACTTGCAATGAAAACATACCTATGTCTTGATGGAACAAAAACACAATCTGAATATTGTAAATAATTATCAGTAATACATTCTATACTGTGTGTATTGTCACATTCCACTGATCCTTTATATAAATTATCGTAGTTTACTAAAATCTTGTAACACTTTTTCATTTTATACTATTACTGTGATTTTTATGGCAGTGATTCGGTTATATGAAGTTGTAATGCAACATTCTATGTCCTTCTATTCCTATGTTGCAGTATTCTAGTTGTGGGATTTCCTGCCCTCAGGCAACTCGTATGTCGGCTCCTATACAAAAGCTTCAGCTTGACTGTTGCAGCGTGCGTGGGACATCTGATGTAAGGCCATAAACCAGAAGCCTTAAAGGTAACGTCTTCATGCACAATCCTCAGAACTTTTCAGCCGCAGACGATCGGCGAATCGGGTGATCGTTCTTTCTCAGACGTCGCATCTAAAAGCTAAGTAACTATTTGGGTTTCTGTTTTTCTTTACATATAACTGATTGATGTGAAGTTGTTCAATCTCACCGTTCATTCATCACTGATGGGTTCGGAGCTGATCCTCAGCTCTGACACGGCCGACTAGCAAGCTCACAGATGTCCTTCAAGGATGCATCTGCAGTCCTAACATATGGGTTGTCCTGCCTCAGGCAGCCCTTCGGGGGGGGTCCAAAGAGGTCTGGCCTCTGCCTCCTCGCTGGATGTCGCACACATCCGACATCACAGCTGCTGGGGTATAAAGGCGCGCGCCAGCCATTTCAGTCTCTCTTGCCCGCGGTGCAGTACGTGACAGAAGTGTTAAGCAGTGCCAGTCGGTCAGATCCAGAAAAATTCTAAAAAGAGAAAGCGAAGACTTCTAAAATAGACTTCTAAAGCTCTTTCTTCGTCAGACCCGTCGATCAAAGTAAAAAATGTTGTCACTTGTGGGAAACAAATACCTCATAAGTATTTCCCTCTTACTGCCTTCTTGGCCCCACCCACCCAGCCAAAGCCCACTACTTAGTGCTCTTTTCTCTCAACCAGGGCCACGGCGCAGGCGGGGTTCCTTAGACCAGTTTTTTTTCGCTTCTTTTGAGTAATAAGTAATGGATTGCGTATAAAATTCACAATTAGCTAAGAAAGCGCCTAGGAACTTTCGAAAGGCGGGTCAGCGGTTCCACTGAAACCACGGTTAACCACATAATACCTAGAAGTGTCTCTGCTCCAGGAACAAAGGTTCAGTTCGTTCTTCCTTCGGCCTCCTCTACCCCGAGGCCTCACAGAGCATGGCAGAGGAATGGCTGAATTCGCTACTGAAATTACTGCCACAGAAGCAGGCACCCAGATTTTTAGACATACATATCTGCTATAGGCTGCTAGACCCCCTGCACGGCTGTCTATGAGACTCTTTTCTATGTCTCTAAAGCCCCTTTCTTCTAACTAAAGCAGCCTACTAAATCTCCCTCCCACAAATACTCCTCCAGTTCCACGGAACCTAGCCTGGCCAAATACTCATTTCTTTTGAGGAGAGGATCTCGCCCCTCAGGGATCCCAGACTCAGGCCCTCCAGATAAGAGTCAGATCCAGATACCCCAGACAGGGATCTAACCTCTATTCTCTCCCAGGAGGAAGGCCCATGACTCAGACCAGATTCTGATAGAGAAGACTCCATTTCTTCTATTCTCCTTATGAAGATTTCTTCTTTTCTTCTCCTGTCCTCTGCTTGAACACTTCACCTTTTTCTTTATCTTTTGAGGATGGCAGGAATGAGGGGGGACTCCAATTTTTAAATTCAAGGAAAGGCTTAGGACTTTTCACTAATTGATTTCTAGCACTTCCTAGCATACTATTTTTGCCTATTTCTCCATGATGTGATACCTAATGATGCTGCACTGACCCCTGTACTCTCTCCTGATTCTTCCTCAACCCCACCAAAAGCCTGATGATATTACAACCACTACCATTTGTACTATTTGTTGCGCAGCTGCCTGTGCCATCTCAGAAACCATTTCACAGGGCCTAAAGGTGCCAGCTTAAAAACCCTCTCCCTCTTCCCTCTGAATTAGAAATGGTTAGAGAGAGAGATGGGGCAATACTTCTGCTTATTCTTTCGGCCAGGCGCTTAAACTCACATGAACTCCTAGATACTCCTATGGAGAAACAAAGTTTGTTTGGCTCCCCCACAGGAGGTTCTAAGAAAGAAAGTGGAAAAAAAAATCTGTCCAAACAGTCAAGGATTTCTTACAGGTCAACCTCCCGAGGTTTTGAAATTGGCCTTGAATAATTATAATCCTCCAGACACCACCAGACAGAGGCAGCAGAAGCAGGAAATAGGCGTCAAGAAGCGAGTGGTCATTGGGGGTCGCCCTAGGGGGACTACAGGGCCTGCCAGCAACCAGAGATGCTGCAGAGAATTCAACTACACAACACAGGACAGGACAGACACAATGACTTGGCTCTGTAGCTCCGCCTAACAACAAACAACTGGAAACTTAGCCAATTTTTCCAAGAGACAAATGGACTTTACAAACAATAGACAAGGGCTACAGGTTTCACTTCCACTCTACCAAAAAAGGAGGAATGCAAAACCTACCCAAGCAAAAAAACAAACTCAAGCTCAAACAAAATCAACAACTTACTAGGGATGAGAAAATAAAAAACCTCCTACCTATGGAAGGAGGCCAATTTACTCCAGGGCTTTCCTTGTACCAAGAAAAGAAAAGCAATGGAGACCCTATTCGACTTGTCCGTCACTTTGAACACATATCTCATTGTTCCAAATTCAAATGCTGACCCTCCAGCAACTTCTTCATGCTGGGCAAAAGGGGTTGGCTGGGTGACTCTGATCTCTGAGGGAGGCATACCTGCGTTCCCTATACCCAATCATATTGCAGAGACACTCAGATTTCTTGTCAGCATTGCCCTTTGGCTTATCTACTGCCCCTATTCACAAAATGCCTGGCATCAGTAATTGCTAATTGCAGGCTTCAGAATTTACCCATACAACCCATACCTGGACTGCCTAGATTTGGAAAGACAACAAACAACAATGCACAAAAGAAATACACAGTCAACATGCAAAGTCAAGACTAGTACCTCATCCAGTCAACATCAAAAAGTCAAGAGTCAAGACCTACCATTTTTCGGATGGCTTTTCTTTTTTGGGCAGGGATCTGGACACATGCTTCGGATGGCTTTTTGACACCAAGAAAACAAAACACTACAAGGAAAGTCCTGCAAGCAATTGACAACACAAACCAGCTGAGCCAAGGAAAGTCCTGCAAGCCCTATGAGAAATCCTGCATGGTATTGAATATTGATTCCCCTGCCAACACAAGCACAGTCTGAAAGCCCCCTATCCACACAATGTAGAATCTCCTGAAACAAGAATTCCTGTGGTGGGCTCAGAAATGTCAGTTGAACAGAGGATTGCCTTTCCTGCTCTGTCATCCAGGCCAGACCATCACCACGCCAGACACAGACCCAGGGCTCCACCACCATCACCACAGAACCGGGGCACAACCACTACCACGCCAACTTAGTGGGGCTCTACACACAAATCTAAAGGAGATAAGACCAAACAAAGGATCCAGGGACCAGCTGAATCTACACATAAATCTAAAGGACCATGACTGGCAGTGGAGCATCCACAGTCATGGTCTACCCCTACAAACAGGAACAGGTCACCTGCTGATCCTCACATCCGGAATGCCACAGGTATGTGGAATTTGGCCCTGAATCTCAACATGTGGATTCAGGCATGATTTCGGATGGGAATGTGAAAATTCACTTGCAGACACCTTAAGCAGAAAGAACACGGATGCCCAGACCCATGGATGCTGCACTTACAGAAAATGCAATACCCAGAACCAGAAGAACCCACTTAATGGATGATAGACCGATTCGCCTCCCCACACAAGATATTCGCCTCCCCGAAATGCCCAAGAGAATGCCAGGCAACCACCCCCACAGTGGACTCTCTTCAGCTGGAACAACCTGACAGCTGATCAGCTCTTGCCTCCTCCTTTGATGTACATTTCCCTACTCCTCTTCAGAGAGGAAAGTGATACTACAAGTTGATAGCTCCAGACTGAAGGGGTACAACAAAGAAGACGCCACTGGTAGGCTACGTCTCGGGCCTCTACCGGAGAAGCTCTTACTGGGCCTTTACAACAAACACACAGACCAATGGAGAATACCTGCATCACACTTGAAAACAGAACAGCTAGCTCCTGCTTGGAAACACTTATAAAACACAATTGGAATACTTTTATCTCTAGAGGGTTAACATTTATCTCAGCTGGTATTTTAGACCAACATAAAGCAGAAACTCCTCAGGGAAAAGGAAGGATTACAAATCAGGGAAATGGAAAAGTGGAGAAAATTGGAAATTGGCAAATATATAAAATGGCATTTGGGAATACTTAGCAGGATCTGATCCACAATCTCACTTCCTAATCACACAATAAGATCCATGCACAGATGTTTTCAGCAGAATACTCAGCACCTCCTCCAAGAGGAATGCTTCAGAATGTTCAGCCAGTTCCTCAGAGGAATCAACCTGAGGAGCTTCAAACTCAACTCCCTTACCAAGAATTAACACTTCCTGGAAAAGAACCAAACCTTACCACTTTTACACTTCCCCTTTCTAACAGCACTGCTACAGTTCTAATCACTTCAAATCTTGGAAAACTATTTCAGCAGGCAAGCAACTTCAGCAAAGAGTTACAGTCATTTTTGGCAGTGGCAGGCTGAGAACTAACCTACTATTACCATCAGTGTGTCTCGAAACTAAGAACTAACCCTACTTCAATGTGGTCTCCAGCATCATTGAACCAACAGACAAAAAAAAGCTACCTTCAAACCTAACAGAACATTATCAAGCTAAAAGACACATACATACTTGACCAACAGACACCACGCCAGACTACTACATAACTACTACCAACAGACAAACAGCTAAACTGACCACAAAACAGACAATCTCATTTTGCTACTCTTTTTCACGGAGCTACTCCTGAAAAAAATATCACTCCTCCTCCACAAGAGCTACAGCCACTACTACAGCTTTCCGGAGTGGCTGGCTACCAAAGACATCTTCTGCTACTTGGAGCTCCGTGCACAGCCATACATTTGCCAAGCATTATAACCTTCCTTTAGCAGCCCAGAAGCAGGTTTTGCAACTGCAACTTTGGTAAGGATCTAGGATTTTAACTTATATCTTAGTGCCTCCTCCCCAGTTTGCTTCTACATATGGTCTAGGACTGCATATGCATCCTTGAAGGACATAGTACAGTTTGTGACATAGCAGAAGTGTTGTATGTCCCGATAGTATGCATCTGCGTCCTGAGGTACCACCACTCCCTTCCCCTCTGTGGTATTCCTGTTAGCTACTTGGTCCTAGCTAGCTAGATGGGGAATCTGTTATAGTGTATTTGTTTGTATATGGTATTTGTTTATATATATTTTTATATTTATATATTGGAGTTATTTGCATTTATCCAAATTTAGCCTTCTATCCAAATTTAGCCTTCCTAGAAGAAACGCTGGGGAAAAAAAAGAAAAAACACTGAGGAAAATGCCGGTGAAGTGCGACATCAGCGAGGCCAGACCCAGACTGTGGAATCTGCCCGACAAGGGCGCTGCTGAGGCGGACAGGACAACCCATATGTTAGGACTGCAGCTGCATACCTATCGGACATCTACATTTATGGTAGGTACAAAACTGTACTTTCTCCAGTAGCTCGAGACCCTACCCTTTATCCCATAATGCACTGCTGGAATTACCTCAGATCTAGTTTGCCGCTGCACAGATCTCTTGGTTTCCAGCCTGGCTTGAGACTTTATTGGGAGTTTTTCAACTTTCAGCAAGATATACTAGATAATAGATTGTAGTTTTTTTTCTGTGTTTATACCCCTTCCTCAGTATTATCTATCTTGCCTTCGGCCTTTTGGCCTTAGGATTAGTGATTAGTCAGTGATCCCTTTTGGGACTATAGTTTTGGAATCTCTAATTACTGTTTGTAATTATTTAGTTGTTAGTGCCTCTTTTTGTACTGTGTGTGTTTGTATGAGTTACTTAGTTTAAAACAGCTCATAGTTAAACAGTGTGCTTGAGTTGTCTAATGTTTGAAGATAAGGACAAGCATCCAAAGTCTGGGTTTAAAAAATGCCCAGACTGCGGACAGAAAATGTCAGTCACAGATGCCCATGTGCTGTGGGTTTACTGCTTGGGTGAGTAACATCTGCAAGAGTCTTGCAGCATATGTCATTCCTTTTCCACAGGAGTGTTAGCTGAATGGAAGAGGAAATTGATCGATAGGAGTATCATTAAACACCCCCCTTTTCTGAGGCATTGTCTGACCAGGATGGAGCCAGTAAATCATCTAAATCTTCTACGTCTTCCACTGATTCTAGATCAAAAAAAGGAAAGAGGTTAGAGAGTGTGGTGACCTCGGCTCTACTGCCCTTGGAGCTGACAGTCTGCTCTTTTCGGAACCAGGACATGGCTTTGGAACCGGTGGCCGAAAAACCTCCTTCCATATTGCTCCAATCGGCTCCATCTGTCCACCCTTCCAGGTCCTCTGTCAGCTTATCTGATCTGGATATGGACCTGCTGGTTCAGAAACTCTTAAAGGCACCAGGCCTAGTTAAATTGCTATTGGCTCAGACACAACCGTTGGAGCCGAAGACCACTACCTGTGAATTGTCTGCTCCTCCTCCGAGCCATATCGGTCCTTCAGAGCCGGAGGAGACCGACCTGATGATTGTGGATCCCTCGTAGCCGACACCTGCTCCAGTGTCATCGGTTTCATCTGCTCAGACTTTCTCGGTGCTGACCGGGGACTCTAGGAGCTGACACTCTCCGGTCGTGTCTGGGGAGGATAGCCACACTGACTTGTCAGTGCCGACCCTTCCTCTCGGGGCCTCGGCTCAGGTGAGCTCAGCTCCTACCTTGGGCTCGGAGCCCACGGCTTTGGTGCAGGAGGAGATAGCAGCTCCATCTGAGCTATCGACTCCTTCTCATCGGAGCCGAGGTGCATTCGATGCCATGAGGTGAGTGTTGTATCCTAAGACTTCCTCATCTCAAGGTCAGGCCTCTTCTTCCCCTAAAGTGCCTGTTTCCATTTCCTCCGGTCCTCCCAGGCGTAGAGACCCAGAGCCTCAGGTAGCCCCACAGGGCACTCCCTGCTCTTCTGAGACCTCTCCAGAAGTTCCCCCTGAAGAGGTTCCCAGGAAGAGATTATGCAAGAGGAGGCATTTGGACTCTCCCCAGGAGTCTATCACATTGGACACTGACCTGGATGAATCAGAAGGGTCCCCCAGATCCCCCTCTGAGGACATCTCTTTTGCGGCGATTCTTGAAATCCTTAGGCAGAGGAGTGATTGGCAGTCCAAGAGCCCTGCTGAGGATGAGTCGGTTCTCCTGAAGGCATTTGGGTCTCAACCTTGCACCTCTTTGGTATCTCCGCCCTACGATGAGCTTATAGATCTGGTCTCTCGTAGGGCGTGGGAGTCTCCAGAATCTATGGAACCTGTTCTTAGGAGGCCTAATAAGTTTATTTTGGCCCCTGTGGACAAGTCCTTTTTGACCAAGGGAGTTCCTGTTGATGCCATGGTGGTGGCGGCAGCCAGCAAAAAGGAAATGTCTGAGACTTCCTCATCTATCCATCCTACTAACAGAGAATCTAGGATCATGGATAGATATGGGAAACGCATGTTCAGTACAGCGACTTTCTCACTCAGATCACTGAACTACTTGACACATTTTACCAGACTGCAGAGAGATCTCCTTAAGGAGTTGGAAGATAATCTTCAGGGTGCTGTAGCTTCGAGTGTATCTGATAAGATTGCCACTCAGCTCTCTACCGACAATTCGATAGTCAACTCGTCCATGCGTCTCGTGTCATACGCAGCTGATGGTTCGAGTAGAGCTGCAGGTACAGGACTCTCTCTCCGTAGGCATGCCTGGAGGCGACTCTGTTCCTTTGCGGAACCCTTCAAGTCTTCTTTTACTAATACCCCATTTGACGGCTCATCTTTGTTTGGGCCAAAGGTGAAGGAGACTTTGACCAGGTGTGAGCAAGAAGGAAAGACACTGTCTGCTGTCGGAGTCCGTTTTTCCACCCCCACTCGACCCTTTCCCAAAGGTAAGAGGGGAGGAAAGATGTGGTTCTGGAAAGCCCAAGGAGCCTTTCAAGACACACATGGAGAGCCCCCCCTTCAGAGGCAGAGGAGGGGGTTTCAATGGAAGACGCCGCCCTCGTGGCAGAGGGGGTCTGCAACACCAGGGTGACAGAGATCACTTCTCTGGTCAATCCTACCAGCGCTCCTGAAGGGAGGCCCGGCTGTCCTACTCTGGAGGCAATCGGGGGTCGCTTATCTTTGTACCCCAAAGCCTGGCTAAATATAACAAACGACAGTTGGGTACAAAGTATAATTTCCAGAGGGTACTTCATACCATTCTCCACCCAGCCTCTTCCCGTCAAAAAAATCCCAGACGTTCCACACAGTCACATGGGGCAAGCAGAAATAGAGGTACGCTGATTGCTAGAAAAAGAGTCATCCAGCCAGTCCCAGCAGAACAGACAGGATTCAGAACTTACTCAAGGTTCTTTTTGGTTCCAAAGAAAACAGGGGACTGGAGACCCATTTTGGATCTCAGCAGACTCAACCAATTTGTGAGAAAAGAGAAGTTCCGAATGGTAACGCTACAGTCTATACTCCCCTTGTTGGGGAAAGACAATTGGATGTGCTTGATAGATCTCAAGGATGCCTACTACCACATAAAGGTGGCTAGACCATCCAGAGATCACCTGCGTGCCAATCATTGTCAATTCCGAGCTCTGCCCTTTGGTCTCACTACAGCCTCCAGAGTGTTCACCAAGTGCATGCCAGTAGTCACGGCTCACCTGAGGCATCTAGGATTCCAGGTGTTTCCATATCTAGATGATTGGCTCCTTACCTCCACCACCAGGCATCAACTTCTTCAAGCGAGAGAGGCTACTCTGACACTCTACGATCGACTAGGCATTAGTCAACTTCAAAAAGTCTGCCTTGTTGCCATCGCAGCATATTGTTTTTATAGGGACAGAACTAGACACGTCAACCACCACTCTCCGCCTTCCGCCAGAAAGAATCTCTGTTCTTCACCAACACATCATGTCCCTAATATCAAAGAACAGGGCACCAGCAGCAGAGGTATTGAAAGTTTTAGGATTGATGGCGGCAGCTATTCTAGCAATCCCGTTAGCAAGGATGCATATAGGAATCCTTCAATGGCTTCTATTCATGCAATGGTCTTACCAAGAACTTCCAATGAATCACATGATCCTGATAAATTCCTGCAAGAAGGATCTTCAGTGGTGGTTGACGTCTCTTCATGTCACAATAGGACGTCCCTTCATGCTACCCCCTCCTGTTGCTACTGTGACCATGGACGCTTCCCTGATTGGGGGGGCTATTTCAGGGAAAGACTGTCCAAGGCACATGGACAGATCAAGAATCACATCTGCATATCAATGTCTTCGAGATGAGAGCAGTACTTCTAGCATTGCAATACTTTCAGGACTCTATTCCTCTAGGGACAATTGCAAAACAGACAGACATGTCCGTGGTTTGGTATCTGAACAAACAAGGCGGGACCAAGTCTTATCCCCTTTGCAGAGAAGCCCTCCGAGTATGGCAGTGGGGACTGTCATCCCAGTGCTTTCTGTTGGCAATGCACATCCCGGGCAAATCCAACGTAATAGCGGACAGACTGAGCAGAGCAGTCTTGTTGCCCCACGAATAGTCCCTCAAACAAGAGATTGCGGACAGGATTTTCCGCAAATGGGGCCAGCATTCCTGCGACCTCTTTGCCAGTCACATCAACAACAAATGCAGAAGCTATTTTGCCCTAATTCCCACGCTTCGTCACTCCCCAATGGATGCTCTTGTCCATGATTGGTCCCCAGGTCTCCTCTATGCATTTCCACCAATTCCTCTGATATCCAAATTCTTACAGAAAGCAAAGTCACTGGGACAGACAATCATCCTCATAGCCCCTCATTGGCCTTGACAGATTTGTTTCCCGTTTCTTTACCATCATATTCTGGAAGATTTATGGATCCTGGACCCAGTTCCGGACTTGTTGACACATCCGTCAGGAGATCTTTACCCGTAATTGCAGATACTGAAGATAACCGCTTGGCTGCTCCAATTCCCCGCATAGCCAGGCTCTATAATCCTTTCCCATGACGCTAGCCAGATTTTGTTGGCTTCCCACAAACCTTCCACCAGAAAATTGTATCGTAGTAAGTGGAAGAGATTTTCCATATGGGCTTCTTCCCACAACATTGACCCTTACCAAGCCCCATTGTCTTCTATCTGACAATTCTTGACAGAAATCTTCAACAAAGGAGCAGCGGCAGCTACGGTACGAGTACAATTAGCTGCTGTATCTAATTTCCATCTAGGAATTAATGGTTTGAATATTATAGCTCACCAGTTGTCTAAGGCTTTTCTAAAAGGTTCCTTTCACATAAGGCCTCCAATGAAGACACCTTATTCCCACTGGAATTTGAATTTTATGTTATCTCGTATCATTCTTCCTCCCTTTGAGCCTGCATCATCTTGTGAACTAAAATTCTTGTCATGGAAAACTATCTTCTTAGTAGCCATTACTTCAGCCCGTAGAGTGGCAGAGCTCCAAGCCCTTTCCATCAAGCCCCCTTACATGGTCTTCCATACTGGCAGAGTATCTCTCAGGACTAATCCATCCTTTCTGCCCAAGGTATGTTCTGAGGTTAACATTAATCAAGTCATTGAGTTGCCCGTTATCTTCCCTAATCATACCAACATTCCTGCATAAACTCGATGTTCATAGACAACTTAGATTTTATTTGGACAGAACCAAACATTAGGAAATCATATCAGCTCTTTGTGTCCTTTTCTGAGAACAGGAAAGGTATACCAGTTGCTAAAACAACCCTGTCTAAGTGGCTGTCAGATTGCATCACCTATACATATGCTTGTCATAATATGCCCTTGTCTAGTAAGGTAAAGGCTCATTCAACCAGAGCAGTTTCTACCTAGTCAGCCTTTCAAGCCAAATTGCCTTTGGATAACATCTGTGCAGCAGCCACTTGGTCTAAACCTCACACTTTTATAACTCATTACAAAGTGGATAAGGCCTCCAGGGACAGGGCTTCATTTGGTTCTACGGTTCTGAAGAGTGAACTTCCGTGAGCCACCCAAGATCAGGGTGCTAAGGACGTTACCTATCAGTGATGAATGAACGGCGAGATTGAACAACTTCACATAAAGAAGTTATGTACTCACCATAACGTTCCATGTGAGTTGTCCCATCTCGCCTTCATTCTCACGTCCCTCCCTCCTTCCCCCTCCTTGGCTGGCAGTTGACCTGGAGGCTGTCTTCATCCTGGTTTTTCAGTGTGTCTTCATTCCTAGGCAGAATAATTATTGTACTATTATATGGTACGCAGCAAACAAGATCTGAGGTAATTCCAGCAGTGCATTATGAGATAAGGGGTGGGGTCTCAAGCTACTGGAGAACTTTGAGCTTGCTAGTCGGCCGTGTCGGAGCCGAGGATCGGCTCCAAACACATCAGTGAGAATGAAGGTGAGATGGAACAACTCACATGGAACATTATGGTGAGTACATAACTTCTTTTTATTGCTTAGGCTTGGTTGTTGTAACAGTTTTTAGCTGATGTCAGGTAAAAAGGGAAAATGCCAATGCAGGTGCCAGATACCCATGATAGGTGTGTTTTTTTGCTTAGGCCGGGAGCACGACCATTCCACCTGCTCCATTTCTCAGTCATTTGTGCCGAAGACCCTACGCAGCCATCTGGCCACATTAAACCTCTACCTAGAAAACCAGCCCCTTAAGTGGTTAGCCCTAAGAATGGATCCCACATCAGAGGCCGCATATGAACCACTGCGTAAGAAGGCCAAGATTCCTAGGCCTTCCACGCCTGCTGCTTCATTACCGGATGCCACGCCAACTGCCAATTTAGGAGTTGAGTGGCACCCGGTGGATCCGTTGACTTCAAAGATGTCCTTTGGGGAAGCCATTGCTCGGTTGATGACCGGCACGTCCTCTGAGCCTACCCAGACACCAACTGCTGTCAATGTCGAGGGGGAACCAGATTTTGTGGTACCTCTGACCGGGATCCAGACTTCTGAAATGATTGCCTCAAAACCTGACTCCAGGCCAGTTCCAGCTTCCACCCTGACCAAAAAGAAACAGAAAACCAAGCATGCCTCCTCCTCTGCAGAAGGCCTACCAGAGTGGCAGTCCTTCACTTCCTCCCTCATGCAGGCCTTTATGGCCCTTAGGCCTTCAGCCTCAATCTCCACTACTCTGCCTTTACTCAGCCCTAGGCCTGCCTCAGCCTCTTCCCTCCCACCCATGACTTCTCAGGTTACGGAGGAAGAGCATGATTCTTCCTTTTCTTCCTCAGAAGACTCTGTCATATACCTCCCAGATTGCATCTCCCCAGGAGTAATATTCTCCTGATGAGAAATTTGATGAAGGGGATTCTCCCCTGAGGATATTACCTTTGGTGAGACCATCACCAAGATGAAAGATCATTTCAAATGGGATACTTCACAAATGACTGACACCCAAAAGAGGTACTTTGAGCTCCTTCAAGTAGAATCCCCCTCTGCTGTTCCTCTGGTTCCGCCTGCTTACTTGGATGCCTTTAATTCAGGTTCTAAGGCCCCAGACTCACGACCACCTGCTCCCAGGCGCCCTGACCGCTTTGACAAGGTGCTGAAGGAGCAAAAATACCTTCCGTGGCAGACCCAGCAGTGATTGCCACCTCCCCTGATAAGCAATCCAGACTGCTAACTTCCGCCTCTCTCCTACCCATGGATAAAGATAGCAAATCTATAGATAGGATTGGCAAGAAGGTATACAAATCCTCCACACTGGCTTTCAGAGCCATTAATTATCAGACCCACATGACTAAGTATGCTGTGGACCTGGTGTCTCAAGCCTCCTCCATGCTGGTTTCTATCCCTGACAGCTTCATTAAGGCTGGCATCTCCTCCAAACTGTCCCTGGCTCAGCAAGTAGCCAGGCACTCTATTAGATGCAGCTACGATGCTGCAGAAGCATCTGCCTGCTCTGCAGCATCTACTTCTGTCCTCAGGAGATACTCCTGGCTGAGACTTCAGAATCTCCCAGAAGACTTCAGGTCCAAGATCTTGGATGCTGTCCTGGATCACAATTTCCTTTTTGAGAAACAATCTGCAGATCTCCAAGAATTTACAAGAAAAAAGTACGGAATTGTAGGAAATTAAACATCTACTGGTGTCCCCCATTCCCAAGTATTATAGAAACTACCTTGCTAAGACCACTTTTGTAAGGCATAACCCTCCACAGACAGGTCTAGAAGAGAGGCAAGACCACCTACCATGTCCAGACCTAATGCACCACCTCCTCAGCCCAGGCAATCCTTTCAGGACAGAGGAGGTCTCAATAAAGTGTGACTGCCTTGCCCACCTGCCACACTCTGCATGCCTTCCCCACTGCCTCCTCTTCAGGCAAACCATCACCACAGACCCAAGGGGGGTACTATCCATTATCCAAAAAGGATATTTCTTATCCTAGAAAGAAAAAAACACCCAGGAAAGGCATCCCATATCCCCCCAAAAACCAGCTACATCTCCTTCCACAGGTTTTGTCAAACCTGCTAAAGCTAGGCACCATAGTACCTGTCCCCTAAGGACAGGAAGGAAAGGGATTCTACTCCCATCTCTTCCTGGTCCCTAAAAAAGAGGGCCCCTGGAGACCCATCTTAGACCTCTCCTTTCCAAATCTTCACCTTCAGGTACCCACCTTCAAAATGCTGTCACTTCCACTCTGCTACCTCTTATTCCAGCCAAGGCCCTTATGGCCACCTTGGACCTAAAAGAAGCCTATGTACACATACCCATCATGACTTCCCACAGAAGATTCCTGCGTTTCTCTGGGCCCTCCTCTCATTTCCAATTTACTGATTTGCCCTTTGGTTTGTCCACTGCCTCCCCCGAGTGTTTACAAAGTGCCTAGCCCCAGCCATTGCCTTCTGCAGAACTCATGGAATCCAGATTTACCCCTATCTGTGCGACACCCTAATACTGGCAAAGTCAAAAGATACCCTCTCAAAACATCTGTACTTCACCATGTCCCTTCTTCAAAATCTAGAGTTCACCTTCAACCTCCCAAAGTCCTCATTGAACCCAGACCAGGACAAGATTTTTCTAGGTTGCAGAATCAGAACAGACAAAATGAAGGCCTTTCTCCCACAGGACAAGGTACTATCCCTGACTTCCCACTTCAAGGAAATCGTAAATTCTCAGAAGGTAACACCAAGGCAATTCCTTCGTCTCCTAGGCTTAATGGCAGCAACCATCCCTATGCTACCACTGGCCAGAATGCACATGCTACAGTGGTACCCCAAAAACATTTGGGCCCAGCACCTGAGTCACTTAGAACAGGTTATTCCCCTTCTTCCCTGTCTAAAGACAGAAATCAGCTGGTGGATCTAGCAAGTCCAGCTAAACCCGGGACTTCCACTACTACCTCCAACCCCTACCCAAATAATGCATACAGATGCCTCAGATTCAGGTTGGGGTGCAACACTGGCATCTTACAGGGTTCAGGCAAACTGGCACCCTTCTCTACAGACCAAACACATCAATGTCAGAGAAATGACAGCAGTCTTCTTAGCTCTAAAGACCTTTACCCATCTACTTTTACCAGGGTGCTTCTGATAGTTACCAACAACACCACTGTAATGTGGTACCTCAACAAAAAGGGAGGAACAAAGGCTTATCAGATGTGCAGACTTACCTTGCTGATATGGGACCGAGCCCCTCGCCACAAGTTGTCCCTGCAGGCAAGCTACATCCCCTCGCAGGACAACCAGCAAGCAGATCTCCTAAGCAGGACATCCTCTCCACAACACGAATGGATGCTGGACAGGACTGTCTTCCTAGATATAGTTGACCGGTGGGGAACTCCACAAATAGACCTGTTCACCTCCCCCAGAATAGTCAGCTGCAGACCTTCTGCTCAAAGGCCTACTCCCCTCTAGCATGGAGAGTAGACGCTTTCAACATCTCTTGGGAGGGGAAGTTTCTTTAAACCCCCCAATGATTCAGAAAGTCCTCCTGAAAATCAAGAAGGACAAACCGAAAATCTTGTTAATGACTCCCTACTGGCCAAGGCAGCACTGGGTTCCCCCTACTTCACAATCTAGCCAAGGGCAATCAGTGCAAGTTACCCTACAAGGTGGACCTACTGACACAAGAAAAAGGAACTATCCCCACACTTGCAGATGTTATCCCTGACTCTGTGGGTGATAAACTTTTGATCCCCTTCAGACACCACTACTCGGAGGATGTGCTTTCAGTTCTGAGGGAGGCAAGGAAACCTACCACCAGAAAATCTTACTTAGCTAAGTGGTAAAGATTTAATAAGTGGTGTCTAGACAAGGGCAAGGACCCTTTCATCATTAATACCCCCCTGGTGCTTGCTTATGTGTGTCAATTGATAAAGAGTGGACTTTCCTACTCCTCAGTGAAAGTACACCTATCTGCTATTTCAGCCTGCTTGCCTCTTGATCCACCCTTGCCAGCCAGACTCGACATGAAACTCTTCCTTAAAGGAGTGCTACACATGAGACCCCAAAGAAACCTATCCCTCCACCCAGGGACCTTAAGTACATCTTCGAAAAGCGTACCCAACACCCTTTAGAAACGGCTGGGACGTCTTCCCTACAAATATGCACATGGAAAACAGTCCTAGTGGCTATCACTTCAACCAGAAGGGTTTCAGAGTTGCAAGGCCAGTCCTCCCTACACTACCTCCCCCAAGGACAAGGTCACCCTGAGAACTAATCCCTCCTTTATGCCCAAGGTGGTCACAGACTTGTCACTTAACCAATTTATCCATCTACCCACTTTCTTTCCCTCTCTCACTAATGAAGGAGAGAGGATACTACACTTCCTGGACGTGCACAGGCAATTAAGATTTTACCTAGACAAAACCAAATCCATTAGGAAATCGCAGCAACTCTTTGTTTCCTTCCACCCCAGAGCTCAGGGCAAGGCAATCTCCAAACCATCCCATCCTGGATCAGGAAAGCCATTTGTCTATGCTACTCCATCCATGGGAAAAGTCCCCCAGTGGAAGTAAAGGCCCACTCCACAAGAGCAGTGACCGCCTCCAAGGCTTTCATAAAAGGCCTGGACACTGCATCCATTATGGAAGCAGCACATGGTCCACTATCTACACTTTTACCAAGCATTACAAACTTGACCAAGTCTCCAGAGCTCATGCAGGATTCTCCAGGGCAATTCTACCGGACTTTGTAGAATCCTCATCAGCATCCGCCACCCTATCATCCATCTAAGCTGTAGTATTCTCCCACAAGTAGAGCAAGTAGAATACTGCAACATAGGAACAGAAGTACATAGAATAGTTGTGTAAAATCTTAACATAAGATGTCCTTCTCTTCCATCTTGCAGTATTCCTTCCCACCCAACATTTCCCCCTCTTCATTCTCCTTATCCCCATCTATAACCTGGACCTATCTATGCTACAGAAGGACACCAGGGTCCCATACCTGACACTTCTGGCTTTTCCACCTGCTGGGTCTCCTACTCTACCTGCTGGCCTTCACGTTCTGAGGATTGTGCGTGCAGACGTCACATTTAAGGCCCCTGTATTTTCGCCTTATGTCTGATGTCCCATGCACGCTGCAACAGCCAAGCTGAAGCTTTTGTATAGGAGCCGACATACGAGTTGCCTGAGGGCAGGAAATCCTACAACTAGAATACTGCAACATGGAAAAGGACAATCTATGGTTATGGTAAGATTTTACACAACTATTCCTTCTGGATTCTAATAATTTTAGAATGCACACTTTGATCAAGAAAAGAAGACCTCACATGATTATAATAAAAGAACAAACTAGTCCCCAGAAGCAAAAAGTTCCAATACAAAGAAAAATAAAACCATGGAACTTGACATAGTTGTGTAAAAAAATATTTATTTGCCAAGCTTTCAAGACAGCTCTTGTAACAACTGCAGTAGACACAGTTACTTCTTATATACCACAATAAAAGTAATTAAAACATCAGTTGTAACATCAATTAAATTGCAGCCTAATTAAACAATAAAATAGCATTTATTAAACAGTTAAAACACTCTTCTTTAAAACAGGATTGATACTAAGTGTAATTTCGTCCTGGATACATATCAGCCCGAAAGTAGTTAATCCATTTATATTAAGTGCATTCAGTATTTAAAACTATATCACCTCTCCTGTCATTTTTATTTATAGCAAGAAGTTATGTACTCACCATAACGTTCCCTTTGAGTTGTTCATCTCGCCTTCATTCTTGACTGATGTGTGGAGCCGATTCCTCGGCTCCGATATGGCCGCATGCAAAGTTCAAGGTCTTCCAGTAGCTCGAGGCCAAGCACCCTATCCCATGATGCACTGTGAATTACCTCAGATCTTGTTTGCTGCGTATACTATAACCATATATAATAGTTATTCTCCTATAGAAAGTAAGAAGACATTGAGCAACCAGGATGAAGCAACATCTAGGTCAAGTATCAGCCAGGATGGGGTAGGAGGGAGGGACGTAAGAATGAAGGTGAGATGAACAACTCACATGGAACGTTATGGTGAGTACATAACTTCTTAATGTGAAGTTGTTCAGTCTAGCCATTCATTCTTGACTGATGGGTAGCGTCCCAAGCACCATCAATCTCGGGTGGCTCACGGGAGTACATTTCTCAGGACCGTGGACCCAAAGGATGCTCTATCCCTGGAGGCCTTATTCACTTTGTAATGAGTGGTAAAGGTATGAGGTTTTGACCAAGTGGCTGCTGCACAAATGTTATCATGGGGAAGTTTGGTTGAAAACACAGAGGATGTAGAGACTGCTGTGGTTGAGTGATCTTTAATCTTGTGTTGCAAGGGCATATTAGCAGCGGAAAGTGATACAGTCAGATAACCATTTAGACGAGAGTTGTGTTAGCCACTTGTTTACCTTTCTTGCATTCAAAGAATGAAACAAAAAGTTGGTCTGATTTTCTGAAATCTTTTGTTCTATCCAAATAAAATCTGAGCTGTCTGTGAACATCAAGTTGGTGCAGCATATACTCTAATTTGTTGGAATGATTAGGGAAGAAAACTAGTAACTCAATAACTTGGTTAATATTGGTTTCTGAACAAACTTTGGGCAAAAAAGAAGGATTTGTCCTAGGTGATACTCTGTCAGCATGAAAAATCAAATAAGGAAGATTGATAGATAAAGCCTGAAGCTCTGACACTCTGCAGGCAGAAGTAATAGCGACCAGAAAAATGGTTTTCCATGACAAATATTTGAGGTCACATTATGATTAGGAGAATCATACATGAAAGCATAAAATTTAGATACCATGGGAATAGGGAGTTTTCACAGGTGGTCTCATATGAAATGTCCCCTTGAGAAAAGCTTTGGATAACTTGTGGGACATGATATTTAAACCGTCAACTCCAAGATAAAAATTAGAAATGGCAACCAACTGAACCTGAACTGTTGCTGCTGCCACTCCTTTGTTAAAGATCATAGTCAAAAAACTCTAATATGGATGTCATGGGGGCTTGGTAAGGTTCACTATTATTTTGAGAGGCCCATATAGAAAATCTCTTCCACTTACTAAGATACAATTTTCTAGTGGAGGGCTTGTGAGAAGACAAAAGGATCTGTCTTGTCTCATTGGAAAGGTTATGAAGCCTGGCTATGAGGGAAACTGGAGCAGCCAAGCTGTCAGCTTCAGTGACTGCAGAGAGAGAAGAAGGTCCCCCGACGGGTGTGTAAGTAGGTCTGGAACTGGGTCCAGAATCCAGGGATCTTCCAAGAGATGACGCTGAAGGAATGGGAACCAAATCTGCCAAGGCCAATGAGGGAATGATGGTCCTTCCCAGGGATTTTGCTTTCTGTAGAACCATGGGTATCAATGGTATTGGTGGAAATGCATAGAGGAGACCCGGGGGCCAATTGTGTATGAGTGTGTCCCTCGGGGCTTCTCACGGAGGGGAATCAGGGCAAAGTAGCTTCTGCATTTTGTGTTGATGTGACTGGCAAAAAGGTTGCATCAAGGCTGGCCCCATTTGTGGAAAATCCTGTCCGCAATCTCTTTCTTGGGGGACCACTCGTGGCAATAGGATTGCCCTGCTTAGTTTGGCTGCTATCACGTTGGATCTCCCCCGGGATGTGCGTTGCCAACAGAAAGTGCTGGGAGGAAACAGCCCACTGCCAAACTCAGAGGGCTTTTCGGCAAACAGGGTAAGATCTGGTTTCCCTTTGTTTGTTCAAATACCAGACTACTGACATATTGTCTGTCTGAATCGCAATCGTTCCTAGAGGAAGAGAGTCCTGGAAGTACTGCAATGCCAGAAGTACTGCTCTCATCTCCAGGATATTGATATGCAGATGTGACTCCTTATCGGCCCATGTGCTTTGGGCAGTCTTTCCCTGAAAATGCCCCCCAATCAAGGAAGCGTCCGTGGTCACAATGGCTACTGGAGGGGGTAGAACAAAGGGATGTCCTATGGTGACATGAAGAGACGTCAATCACCGCAGGAGGTCTTTCTTGCAAGAGCTTGTAATCAATATTGTGTGGTCCATGAGTAGTTCCTGGTAAGACCATTAAGTGAACAACAGCCATTGAAGGATCTGCATATGCATTCTTGCTAATGGTATGGCTAGGATTGCTGCAGCCATCATACCCAATACTTACAGAACTTCTGAAGCTGGTGCTTTGTCTTTTGATACCAATGTGCTGACATGCTGACGAAGAAGAAAGACTCATTCTATTGGTAGCTTTAGAGTGGTGGTTGAAGTGTCTAGCTCTGCCCCGATAAAAACGATATGCTGCGATGGTGACAAGGCAGACTTTTCTGAGTTGACTGTAATGCCTAGATGACTGCAGAATGACAGTGCACACTCCCTTGCCTGAATAAGTTGATGCCTGGTGGTGGCGGTAAGGAGACCGTCGTTTAGGTACGGAAACACCTGCAATCCTAGATGCCTCTGGTGAGCCGTGACCACTGCCATGCATTTGGTGAACACTTTGGGGGCTGTAGTGAGACCAAAGGCAGGGCTCAAAACTGAAAATGATTGGCTCCCAGCCGGAAATGCAGGTGATCTCTGGATGGCCTGGCCATCTTTATGTGGTAGTGTGCATCCTTGAGATCTGTCAAGCACATCCAATTGTCTTTCCCTAAGAAGGGAAGTATAGACTGAAGCGTGACCATCCAGAACTCTTCTTTCTTTACATATTGGTTCAATCTGCTGAGGTCCAAAATGGGTCTCCAGTCCCCTGTTTTCTTTGGAACCAAAAAGAATTTTTATTTATTTTTATTTTATTTTACATTTGTTGACCGGGCTAGTCTAGCTGGATATCTTTTTTTTTCAGTAGAGGCCGGGGAGAAAATAAAACACATAACACATAATAATGACATATTAATTAATGATAAGCACAAAGAATAAAGAGATTAAAATTAAACATACATATTAAATTGGTAATACAACTTTGAGATAAAATTTAAAATTACAAAAATTAATGAATCTTGAGTAAGTTTCGGATCCTGTTTGGTCTGCTGGGACTGGCTGGATGAGACTTTTTTTTCTAGCAACTTTCGGACCTCTATAGTTGCCTGTTCTCTGTAACTGGGTGGAACATCTGGGATTCTGCTTATAGATGGAGGGGGTGTGGCGAATGGTATGAAGTACCCTCTGGAAATTATACTTTGTACCCAGCTGTCTTTTGTTATTTCTTGCCAGGCTTCTGGGTACAAAGATAAGTGACCCCCGACTGCCTCCAGAGCAGGACAGTCAGGCCTCCTTTCAGGAGCACTGGTAGGGTTGCCCAGAGAAGTGATCTCTGTCACCCTGATGTTGCAGACCCCCTCTGCCGCGAGGGCAGCGTCTTCCACTATTACCCCCTCCTCTGCCCCTGGAGGGGGGTTCACCACAGGTGTCCTGAAAAGGCTCTATGAGCTTTCCAGAACCACATTTTCCCTCCCCTTTGACCTTTGGGATAAGGTCGGGTAGGGGTAGAAAATTGGACTCCGAAGGCAGACAGAGTTTTTCCTTCCTGTTCACACCTGGTCAAGGTTTCCTTCACTTTAGGTCCAAAAAGGGATGAGCCATCAAAGGGGGTGTTCACAAAGGATGACTTGAAGGGCTCCATGATGGAACACAAGTGCATCCAGGAATGTCTTCTAAGAGCAATTCCTGTACCTGCTGCCCTACTCGTTCCATCAGCTGCATAGGATATGAGACGCATGGATGAGTTGACAATAGAATTTAGGGTAGAAAGCTGGGCAGCAACTTTATCAGAGGCACCTGCAGCCACTGTACCCTGAAGAGTATCTCCCAACTCCTTAAGGAAATCTCTTTGCAACCTAGTAAAATGGGTTAAGTAGTTCAGTGAACGGAGAGCAAAAGTCGCTGAACTGAACATGCGTTTCCCATATCTATCCATGATCCTAGACTCTCTGTTAGGAGGATGGATAGACGAGGAAGTCTCAGACATTTCCTTTTTGGTGGCTGCCGCCACCACCATGGCATCAACAGGAACTCTTTAGTTTAAGAATGTTTTGTCTGGTGGGGCTGATATAAACTTGTTAGGCCTCCTAGGGACAGGCTCCTTGGTCTCCGGTGACTCCCACACCCTTCGAGAAACCAATTGCATGAGGTCATGGAAGGGTGGAGACACCCAAGAGGTGAAGGGTTGACACCCAAAGTCCTTCAGGGGAACTGACTCATCCTCAGTAGGGTTTTTGAACTGCCAATCACCCCTCTGCCTAAGGATCTCAAGTATCTCATCAAAGGAGATATCCTCAGAGGGGGACCGTGGGGACCTTTCTGACTCATCCAAGTCAGTATCAGATATTAAAGACTCCTGTGGGGAGTCCAAGTGTCTCCTCTTGCACAATCTCTTCCTAGGAACCTCCTCAGTGGGGGCTTCTGGGGAGGTCTCGGAAGAGCAGTGGGCACCCTGTGGGGGCTGCCTGAGGCTTTGGGTCTCTACGCTTAGCCTGGATGATGGAAGCAGAAGCAGACACAGGTGCTTTAGGGGATGAGGAAGCAAGGACGGAAGTCAAAGATGTCTTGGGTGACAAAGCTCTTCTCATGGCATCAAAGGTACCATGACTCCGATGGGAAGGAATCGATTGATCTGAGGGGAACCGTCAAACCCTCCCGCACCAAGGCAGTGGGCTCCGAGCTGGAGGTAGGAGCCGTGCTCATCCGAGCCGAAGCCCTGAGAGGGAGAGTCGGCACTGACAAGTCGCTTCGACTATCCTCTCCTGATCCGGCTGGAGAGTGCCGGCTCCTAGAATCCCCGGTCGGCGCCGAGGATGTCAGAGTGGATAGAGCCAAGGACACTGGAACAGGTCTCGACCCCAACAGCTCCACAATCAACAGGTCTGATTCTACTGGCTCTGAAAGGCCGGCTTGGCTCAGAGGAGTAGTCGTCAAAGCAAGAGTAGTGGTCTTAAGCTCCGAAGCCGCTTGGGTTGGAGCCGACAGCAATTTAGCAAGGCCTGGTGCCTGTAGAAGCCTCTGCACCAATCAATCCATATCCAAATCTGAAAGGCTGACAGACGACCTAGATGAATGCAAGATGGTGCCGACTGAAGTAAAGGTGACTGAGGCACTAAGGATACCGGCTCCAAGGCTGTGGTCCGGCTCCGAAATCTGTGGAGCCAATGTCTCATCAGATTTGTTTGATTTTGATTTTTGAGTCCTTGGATTCAGCAGATGATTTGGAGGACTTAGAGGATTTGCTAGCAAAATCCTGGTCACTCAGTGCCTCTTGAAAAGGGTGTTTTAGCAAACACCTATTCATGAATTTCCTTTTCCTCTCTAACAGAACCCTGGAAGAAAAGGAATGGTAGATAGCACAAGATTCTTGCAAGTGGACAGCCCCTAAACAGTATACACAGGTAACATGCTCATCAGTGACTGACATTTTTTGATTACAGTCCGGACATTTTTTAAAACCGGACTTGGGATGTTTGTCCTTATCTGTCAGGATACCACACTAAACCCACTCTGATCAAAAATCAATGAGAAATTAGCAACAGTAGGCTCTAAACACACACTAAGTGAGAGCCTAAGATAAAGGTATTCAAAAGCTGTATACTGTAATTATAACTACTGTAGAATATCTAACACACACTCAACTTCACTAGGCCGAAAAAAACAAGGCCAAATATTTAAACAGTAAATATAGTAAGAATATAATATCACACAGGAAGGGGAACTGCAGGGAAGCTAGAAGAGCTAACTACTTATGCAAAATAATAGTAATGCTATATATGAAAAGCTACTAAATAGAAAAAATTTAAGTTACTGGCCTGAGCTTACACTGGAACCTCCGATCAGATGCCGAGGCAAACTAGATCTGAGGTAATTCACAGCGCATCATGAGATAAGAGGCTTGGCCTCGAGCTACGGGAAGACCTCGAGCTTTGCATCAGGCCGCATCGGACCAGAGGGATCGGCTCCGAACCCATCAGTCAAGAATGAACGGCGCAATTTCACATCTGTGGTTTATTTTCTTACCTGTGAAATATGTACCTGTTTTTATTTAGGAAAGACTAATATAATGCTAAAAGAACGGATTTTGCAGCATTTGTCAGATATATGTAGAACAATTGAAAGAAATGCCTTAGGTAAACACACATTAAATACCTAGGATAGTCATAAGTTTTCCTTTAGTGTAACTGATGTTTTAATTACTTTTATTGTGGTATATAAGAAGCAACCGTCTGTTGTAGTTGTACAAGCATTGACAGAGTCGTCATGAAAGCTTTGCAAATAAATACTTTTTACACAGTTTCTATTTTAGGTTTTATAGTAATTATAATAGTTATAAGAATGAAAAAGTTTAAAATTCATCCTTCCCAATCAAAGAAATGGTTGGTCAACCATGGTCATTGGGAACTGTCAGCTTCTTTGGCCTGTGAATGGTTAGCAACTTTATGTATTATTTCTAGTTGACTACAAATGGCAACAGTGTTCTCAACAAATAAAAGAACAGCACTCTGGATGAGTGTGCACATACTCCATTTTAGAGGTAAGGGTAAAATCAAGGGCAAGCCAGTTCTGAGGCACCGCACTGTGCATTGCAGTCAGTTCTTGTGTTATAAAATTAATTGCTCAAAAGTAGAAATGTGAAGAAGTTAAATCTCGCCGTTTATTCTCACTGATGGGTTAGGAGCCGATCCTCTGCTACAACACGGCCAATAGCAAAGCTCAAGGTTTGCCAGTAGCTCGAGACCAAGCCCTTTATCCCACAATGCACTACTAGAATTACCTCATATCTAGTTTGCTGCGGCAAGAGATCTTGGTGATCCAGTTAGCTCGGACCATTTTGATAAATCGCAAGTTTTAAAAAAACTTTTTCTTCTCTTTTTGAGAGATTATTCGTATTTAGTGTGTGTGTGTGTGTGTGTGTGTGTGTGTGTGTGTGTGTGTGTGTTTCTTAAAAATAATAGTTTAAAGAAGGTTCGATTGTAGTGGTAGGTAGTGCCCTGTGTTGGTTTAGTTTTTTTTAGTGTTGGGCCCTTTCTTAGCCCTATTTAGTTTAACAATTTTTACTTGTTATTAGTGTATTGTTTAGTGTGGGCTTAGTTAGCCCTGTATTTAACCTTTACAGGTTAATTTTGTGGTGTCTCTTTATAATATGTCAGATGAGAGAGAAAAGTCTCACCCCAAATCGGAGTTTAAGAAATGTCCAGATTGTGGACAGAAAATGTCTGTCACGGATGGACATGTCCAATGTGTTTACTGTCTGGGGGCTAAACACCTCCAAGACTCCTGCAGTATTTGCCACTCTTTTTCATCTAGGGTTCTCTTAGAGAGAAGGAGAAAACTCATAGATAGGGGGTTGCTGCAGCATACTTTCTATGAGGCGTTGGGTAGCCAGGAAGGTGCCAGCACTTCTAAATCTTCAAAGTCTTCTGATTCTAAACAGACCAAGAAGGCAAAGAGGTGAGAGAGTACAGTGTCATCGGTTCCACAGTCCTCGGAACAGAGTGTCCCTTTGGTTTGGAGCCAGCTCCCAGCCTTGGAGATGGTCTCTGAGGTTCCCTCATCTTCTCTGCTCCAGTCAGCACCTTCGGTGCATTCCTCAAAGTCTTCGGTCAGCCTCTCTGATATGGATGGATCGGCTGGTGCAGAAGCTTCTACGGGCACCAGGACTTGCTAAATTGTTGTCGGCCCTGACCACTTCGTCGGAGCCGAAGACCATTGAACCGGACTTGATTACTCCTCCTTCGAGCCGTACTGGACTCTTTGAGTCGAAGGAGCCCAAACCGATAGTTGTTGAACCTATGGGACCGAGACCCACACCGGTGTTATCGGTTCCATCTACTCAGACTTCCTCGGCGCCGACTGAGGATGCTAGGAGCCGACACTCTCATGTCGGGTCCGGGGAGGATAGTTGGACCGATTTGTCAGTGCCGACTCTTCCTCTCAGGGTTTTGGCTCGGATGAGCTCAGCTCCTGCCTCGGGCTTGGAGCCCATGGTTTTGGTGCGGGAGGATCGGACGGTCCCACCGAAGCCATCTACCCCTTCTCGTCGGAGCCATGGTGCTTTTGATGCCATGAGGAGAGTCCCGTCTCCTAAGACATCGGCACCAGTTTGGGCTTCCTTCTCCCCTCAAGCTCCTGTGTCTGCTTCTACGTCTACTGGTCCCCTTAAGCGTAGAGACCCCGAGCCTCAAGTGGCCCCACAGGGCATCCCCTGCTCTTCCGAGACCTCCCCAGATCTCCCCACTGAGGATGGACCCAGGAAGAGACTGTGCAAGAGGAGGCACTTAGACTCCCCACAGGAGTCTGACATCCGACATGGACTTGGATGAGTCAGAAGGGTCCCCTTGATCCCCCTCTGAGGATATCTCCTTTGCGGAGATATTAGAGATCCTTAGTCAGAGGGGCGATTGGCAGTCCAAAACCTCTACTGAGGACGAGTCAGTGCTCTTGAAGGCTTTTGGGTCTCAACCTTCCACTTCTTGGGTGTCTCCGCCTTACGATGAGCTCATGGAGCTGATCTCTCATAAGGCGTGGGAGTCACCGGAGGCCATGGAATCTGTCCCTCAGAAGCCGAATAAGTTCATCTCTACCCCGGTGGACAAAGCCTTTTTGACCAAAGGAGTGCCTGTTGATGCCAAGGTGGTAGCTGCAGCCACCAAAAAGGAAGTGTCTGAAACATCCGCATCTATCCATCCTCCTAACAGAGATTCTAGGATCATGGATAGATATGGCAAACGCATGTCTAGTTCAGCGACTTTTTCTCTGCGATCTCTGAACTATGTAACCCATTTTATGAGACTGCAAAGAGATCTCCTGAAAGAGCTAGGAGATACTCTCCAGGGTACGGTAGCTGCAGGGGTTGCCGACAGAGTCAACACACAGCTCGCTACCCTAAACTCAGTTGCAAACTCATCCATGCGTCTCATATCTTATGCAGCTGATGGTTCAAGTAGAGCCGCTAGTTCAGGCATTGCTCTGCGGAGACAAGCCTGGATGCGTCTCTGATGTTCATCGTGTTTCACTGTTGCAGTCATGACTGTAGGGTTCTCCCCTGCCAGCAGGCAGTCCTCGGTCGGCCAGAATCCCAAAGTCTGGGTCCGGCGTCGGTTGTTCAGCCATGCTCCCTGACGTCAGAGCGCCAGGAGTACAAAGCTGACAGCCGACGCCATGTTCTCCAGTCTTTCTTACCGTGCGGTGATAGCAGTTCGCAAGTGCCGGTCGGCTGACTCCTGACAATTTTTTCTAATCAAACTTCAGTCCGAAGATTTTCTTCTCCTACTCAAAGCTAAGTACCCGTTGAAACTTTTTCTTGCTCCAGTCCGATGTCAGAAAAAGTTAATAATTGTATTTCATGTGGGAAGCAAATATCTCATAAGGATTTTCATTCTTACTGTATTCCTTGCTTAGGCCCTGACCACGACGTAGCTAGTTGTCGGTTTTGTGCTAGATTCAATCAACGTACTATTAAACGAAGGTATGATTTTGCTTTTATTACTTCGGTAGGCGTTTTAATTACAAAATGTCGTCGGATACAGTTCCGGCTACCGGAGTTCACAAACGACGCAAGGACAAAGACAGGCCTCTGAGGTCCAAATCAGACGATATCACACAAGCCGAGCCAGCTTCAGGTTCGGCCGTCATCAGTGAGGTGCTTTTGCAGCCCCTGCCGTCGGCCATTTCGGAACCGATAGCCGAAAGGGACTCTCACGAGGAGCCAACTAGGCCTTTGAATATTTCAGTTGGATCTTTGGACAATGCTCTTTCGGATGGGTCCGGAGCCGCTGTGCAGGTACCAGCTTCCAAAGGGGTTTTCAGGCCTACTCAGCTTCTTATAAAGGCAAAGCCAAAGACAAAGGCAAAGACTCCTTCCAAATCAAAGACTGCAACCCAGGCCTCTTCTGATCCGGCTCCCAAGTCTCAGAAACAGTTACTTAAAATGGCGGAGGACTTACTTACTATGATTAGTAAGTAATCAGACAAAAGGCCAAGGCAGGAAGTTTATTACGACTCCTCTGATCAGGCTTCTGTTTCTTCTTCTGACCAGGAATATTCTTTCCCTCCTTATGAGGATTCTGATGCTGAGGAATCCATTCCTTCAGCTTCTCCCCCTGAGGATTTCTCTTTTGGGGAAACTTTGCATGAAATGAGGGAACATTTCCACTGGGAAGGACAGGAGTACTCAAAATCTAAGAAAAGACTAAGGGATTTTCTTCTTCTTCCCCAACATAGACCCCTGGCTATCCCTCCTATTTTGGATATTGTGGATGATGCCTTTTCAGAGGCTAACTTAACTCCTGACTCTTTTCCTCCAGCTCCTGTTAAGGCAGACAGATACTATAGGGTTCCTGATTCCCACCAGTTTTTATACAAGAATCCTACTGCTGATCCTGAAACCATTTCTCAGGGCCCTAAGGGGGTTAAGGCCGCTACTGCTAAAAACCCCATTCCCACTGAGAAGGATTCCAGATCTTTAGAAAGATGGGGCAAAAAAGTGTACACTTCTGCTACTTTATCTATTAGGGCTTTAAACTGTCAGTTTCATATGCTGAAATACCAGCAGTTTCTCCTGTCTGTTTTAAAGCAAAAGCTAACTTCCATTTCCGCCTGTGCAGATGATAAGGAACTACATGACTTATTGCATGCCACTGAACAAGTTGGGAAGCATAGTTTACACTGTGGATTTGATGCCTTGGAGGCTTCTTGTAGGGCTGCTGCCTCTGGTAAAGTAATTAGAAGGCATGCATGGTTAAAGGAACAAAATTTGCCAGATCAGGTAAAGGCTAAATTATTGGATGCTCCTGTTCAGCATAATGTTCTATTTGGATCTAACGCCGAAGACATGATTAAAACGATGGAGGACAAGGCAAAGTCCATGCAAACAGTTAAAGATTTCTTACAAGTACAGCCACCCAGATTTAGCAGGAATTGGCCTACAAAAAATTGGTCCTTTCCCAATTCAGACAGGCCTCAGAGGGGTAGATATAGACGCCCCCGAGGTAGGCCTCAAACGCAAGCCTCTTATAGACCAAGACAGTGGACTGCTTCCACCCCTAGGGGAGGAGAAGACAGGTCACAAGCTCATAGAAAACAGACTCAATGACTCCCTCTGTTGGGCTGCAGGAACTTCTTGCCTGGAAGCCCCTCTCGGAGGAAAACTTTCTCTTTTTCATCTAAATTGGACTCATATAACTCAAGACAAGTGGGTTCTGGATGTGGTTTCAAGAGGTTACAAATTCCATTTTCATACCCCACCAAGGCCAAGCGGATGGCCAGATCTTCCAAAACATCAATGGTCAGAGGCATTAAACCAGGTGGAAGCTCTCTTGGCTATGAAAGCCATAGAACTAGTTCCACTTTCAGAGATGGGACAAGGTTTTTACTCAAGGCTCTTTCTAGTCCCCAGGAAGCAAAATTCATGGAGACCCATTCTGGATCTGTCAGTCTTGAACACTTTTCTAGAGATACCAAAATTCAAGATGCTTATTCTACAGCAGCTACTGCCAATGCTGACCAAAAATGCATGGATGGTAACTTTGGATTTAAAAGAAGCATATTTACACATTCCCATCAGACAGGAACGCAGAAAATACCTCGGGTTCAAGGCAGGATCGAGGCACTTCCAATTCTCTGCGCTGCCCTTTGGATTGTCTACTGCGCCCAGGATCTTTACCAAGTACCTGGCTCCAGTAGTAGCTTATTGCAGACTCAATGGAATTCAAATTTACCCTTATCTGGACGACTGTCTTATTCAGGCAGACAGCAAGGATGTCTTACTTCAGCATCTACAGTTTGTTCAGAATCTTCTCAAGTTCCTGGGATTCACTGTAAACATAAAAAAGTCAAATTTGACACCTTCACAACAGATAATTTTTCTGGGCGCTTCTCTAAACACAACAACCCAGATGGCATTTCTGACATACGAAAAACAGTTACAGCTGGCTTCAACTTTCAAAACCTTGGCAACTACAACTCAGCTATCTGCAAGGAAATTCCTGCAGGCTCTGGGTTACATGGCCTCCTGCATCCTTCTCGTACCATATGCAAGACTACATATGAGGAAAATACAGTGGTACCTAAACAGTGTATGGTCTCAGCATTGTCACAGTCTAGACATACTGATCTCCGTCCTGCCTTGTCTTCAAAAGGAATTCCTTTGGTGGTCCAAGGCATGTACTCTAAACAAAGGAAAACCCTTCCGTCTGCCTCCTGCCACTCAGATTCTAACCACGGACGCCTCAGATTATGCATGGGGAGCCCATTTTCGGGCAACTGTCTGCAGGGCCTTTGGACAAAGGATCAGAAGCACCTGCATATCAATTTAAAGGAAATGTTAGCCGTTCAGAAAGCTCTATTGGCCTTCAGGAATCTTCTACAACCAGGACAACTACTGATACGGACAGACAACACCACAGTTATGTGGTACATAAACAAGCAAGGGGGATCTCATTCCTACCCCCTTTGCAGACTAGCCATGGATCTTTGGAACACAGCTCTAGCTTACAATCTGGACCTTCAAGCACAGTTTCAACCAGGGAAGCAAAACTTCCTGGCAGACAGTCTGAGCAGAAACCTTTCGGATCCACACAAATGGATGTTGGACTCCGAAATATTCAAGAAAATTACAGCAGTCTGGGGATGTCCTCACATAGACCTCTTTGCATCCCACCTCAATCATCAACTACAAATTTTTTGCACCAGGACTTTCCACGATCAAGCTTGGAAAGTGGATGCTCTATCATTCAGTTGGAGAAACCTCTCGGGATATGCCTTTCCACCTCTTCCTCTTCTTCCACGGGTATTACTAAAGATCAAGCAGGACAAGCCCAAGATGATAATCTTGCTGGCCCCAAATTGGCCTCGACAGTTTTGGTACCCAACACTGAGAAACCTTTGTCTAGAGCCACCCTGGGTTTTACCACAGATTCCGAACCTTCTGTCCCAACACCAGGGTCAGATTCTACACTCCCATGTCAAAACTCTCAGCCTGGCGGCCTGGTTAATCCAGGATCTTTGATTCATTCTCTCCTACCCAAGCAGGTTATGGATGTCATTTTAGAAGCCAGACGTCCTAGCACTAGAAAATCTTATGCAGGAAAATGGAAAAGATTTTGTTCCTGGATGCAGGCTCAGGATTCAGATCCTCTTATTCCTAACATTCCTCAGATTTTACTTTACCTGTCAGACCTCTTACATAAGGGTCTCTCTTTCTCTTCCATAAAGATACACGCCTCTGCTATTTCTGCTCATTATAATGCAGACCCTCCTATCTTTTCCCACCAGCTCATGAGACAATTTCTCAGAGGAGCTAAGAACTTAAGGCCCCCTAGATCTCCTCCCATTCCTGCTTGGGATCTCAACTATGTTTTGGAAAAGCTCACCTTACCTCCTTTTGAGCCTGCAGCCTCATCTGACATCAAGTTTTTATCTTGGAAGACAGCCATCCTGTTAGCTCTGACCTCTGCCAGGAGGGTTTCAGAGTTGCAAGCTCTTATGGCTGTGGAACCTTATATTATTTTTCATCAAGACAGGGTGTCTTTAAGGACTAATCCTACTTTCATGCCTAAGGTGGTTTCCAAAGTGGCTTTAAATCAAACTATTCACTTGCCAACTTTTTCCCCACTCCTCAAAATAAAGGGGAAAGGATCTTACATTCCTTGGATGTACACAGACAACTACGTTTTTACCTGGACAGAACCAAGGACATCAGGAAATCAGAGCAATTGTTTGTTTCTTATGCTTCGAGTTCCAAGGTAAAGCCATTTCAAAACAGACCATTTCTAAATGGATTGCTCATGGAATCAGATTTTGCTACTCACACCATGGGAAGCAAATCCCAGGGAGTATAAGGACTCACTCTACCAGAGCTGCTGCCACTTCAGCTGCCTTCCTCAGGGGAGTTCCTACCAAAGACATTTTGGAAGCTGCAACTTGGAGTTCAGTGCATACTTTTTCCAAGCACTACAATCTACCTCTCTACTCTAAGTCTAGGGCAGGCTTTGCTTCTGCAGTCTTGCAGGGCCTTATAGCCGCCCCCTCTACTTTATGACCACCTCCCTTTCTTTCTGCTTTGGGATTCTACCCGACAGTCATGACTGCAACAGTGAAACACGATGAACATAGTACAGTTGTGTACACTTACCATAAATGTAGATGTTCGAGTGTCTTCACTGCTGCAGTCTGGGTTTCCCTCCCTCCTGTCCCCTCTTATTTTTTCTTTTGTGTGGTTCCTTTTTTCACCCTTCTTCTGAGGTGTATTTGCAAAGGGTATGGGGGACCTTACTCATTTTGGAACTTCTGACATCTGGGGCAAGAAAAACTGGAGAACATGGCGTCGGCGGTCCGCTTTGTACTCCTGGCGCTCTGACGTCAGGGAGCATGGCTGAACAGCCGACGCCGGACCCAGACTTTGGGATTCTGGCCGACCGAGGACTGCCTGCCGGCAGGGGAAAACCCTACAGTCATGACTGCAACAGTGAAGACACTCAAACATCTACATTTATGGTAAGTGTACACAACTGTACTTTCCTTTGCGGAACCCTTTATGTCTTCCTTTATCAGCACCCCATTTGATGGCTCATCACTGTTTGGGCCTAAAGTAAAGGAAACTTTAACCAGGTGTGAGCAGGAAGGCAAGACCCTATCTGCCGTTGGAGTCCATTTTTCTACCCCTACTCGGCCCTACCCCAAGGGACCTAGAGGAGGGAAAATGTGGTTCCGAAAAGCACAGGGAGCCTTTCAGGACACATGTGGAGTAACCCCCTCTAGAGGTAGAGGAGGGGGTTATAATGGAAGACGCCCCCCACGCGGCAGAGGGGGTCCGCAGCAACATGGTGACAGAGGCCGGTTCTCTGATCAGCCCTACCAGCACTCCTGAAAGGGGGCCTGGCTGTTCGGCTGTGGAGGCAGTCAGGGGTCACTTGTCTTTGTACACAGAAGCCTGGCTAAACATAACATCTGATACATGGGTACAAAGCATCATTTTCAGAGGATATTTCATACCATTCTCTTCCCCACCTACTCCTGTAAGCAGAATCCCAGATGTTCCACCCAATCTCAGGGAACAAGCAATCATAGAGGTCCAAAAATTGCTAGAAAAAGAGTCATCCAGTCAGTCCCAGCAGACCAAGTTGGATTCGGGACTTACTCAAGATTCTTTTTGGTACCAAAGAAAACAGGGGACCGGAGACCTATCTTGGACCTCAGCAGACTCAACCAATTTGTAAAGAAAGAGAAGTTCCGAATGGTCACGCTTCAGTCCATTCTTCCCTTCCTAGGGAAAGGCGATTGGATGTGCTCCATAGATCTCAAGGACGCGTACTATCACATAAAGATGAACAGACGCCCCAGGGGTCACCTGCGTTTCCGGCTGGGAGCCAATCATTACCAGTTTCGAGCCCTGCCCTTTGGTCTCACTACAGCTCCCAGGGTGTTCACCAAATGCATGGCAGTGGTCACGGCTCATCTGAGGCGTCTAGGATTCCAGGTGTTTCCATACCTAGACGATTGGCTCCTCACTGCTTCCACCAGGCATCAATTGACTCAGGCAACACAATATACTCTGACACTCTGCCATCAATTAGGCATTACAATCAACTTCGAAAAGTCTGCCTTATTGCCATCACAGCATACCGTTTTTATAGGAGCAGAGTTAGATACCTCAACCACCACTGTACGTCTTCCAATCGAAAGAGTCTCACTTCTTCGCCAAAACATCATCTCACTGGTGTCAAAGAACAAAGCTACAGCAGCAGAGGTCTTGAAAGTACTAGGGTTAATGGCGGGAGCAATCCTGGCTGTACCACTCGCAAGGATGCATATGCAAATCCTTCAATGGCTCCTCTTCACTCAGTGGTCCTACCAAAAGCTACCGATGCACTACATGATTCTCATCACAGATTCTTGCAAGAGAGACCTTCAGTGGTGGTTGACATCTCTTCATGTTACAATCGGAAGACCCTTTATCCCCCCCCCCCCAGTAGCCACTGTGACCACGGACGCTTCTCTGATAGGGTGGGGGCATTTTCAGGGAAAGACTGCTCAAGACACATGGACGGATCAAGAGTCACATCTGCATATCAATGTTCTGGAGTTGAGAGTGGTACTTCTGGCGTTGCAGTATTTTCAGGACTCTCTTCCTCTAGGGACAATTGCAATTCAGACGGACAACATGTCAGTGGTCTGGTACTTGAACAAGCAAGGCGGAGCCAAGTCTTACCCCCTTTGTCGAGAAGCAGTCAGGGTATGACAATGGGCTGTGTCATCCCACCGTTTTCTGATAGCAACGCACATCCCGGGGAAATCCAGTGTGATAGCAGACAAGCTAAGCAGGGCAATACTGTTGCCTCACGAGTGGTCTCTCAACCAATGAGTTGCTGATTCAATTTTCCACATATGGGGCCAGCCTTGCTATGACCTCTTCGCCAGTCACATCAATACCAAATGCAGAAGCTACTTTGCGCTAATACCACCTCCGGGATATTCCCTGAGAGACGCACTCGTACAAGATTGGCCTCTGGGTCTCCTATATGCATTCCCACCTATTCCATTGATACCCAAGGTTTTACAGAAAACAAAGTCGCTGGGAAGGACAGTTATCCTCATAGCTCCCTACTGGCCTCGACAGTTTTGGTTCCCCTTCCTTCACCATCATCTACTGGAGGATCCATGGATCTTGAACCCAGTTCCGGACCTTCTGACACACCCGCCAGGGAACCTCCATCCTTCACTGCAGTCCCTAAAACTGACTGCTTGGCTAATCCACTTCCCCTAATTGCCAGGCTTCATTCACTCTCAGATGATACAAGACAAATCCTTTTGTTTTCTCACAAGCCATCCACCAGGAAACTGTACCACAGTAATTGGAACAGGTTCTTAATTTGGGCCAATATACAGAAAATCGACCCTTTCCGAGCTCCTCTGTCATCCATTTTAGAATTTTTGACAGATTTTTAAAGAAGGAGCAGCAGCTGCCACAGTTTGAGTCCAGTTAGCCGCCATATCAAATTTCCACCTTGGATTTGATGGGTTGAATGTTATGAGCCATAAGTTATCTAAGGCTTTTCTTAAAGGTGCCTTTCGCATGAGACCTCCTGTCAAAATTCCTTATTCTCCCTGGAATTTGAATTTTATGCTGTCTCAAATTATTCTCCCCCCTTTCGAACCAGCATCTTCTTGTGATCTCAAATATTTGTCCTGGAAGACTATATTTCTGGTAGCCATTACTTCTGGCCACAGAGTGTCAGAACTTCAAGCATTATCAGTTAGGCCTCCTTACATGATTTTCCATGCTGATAGTGTATCTCTCAGAACAAACCCCTCCTTTTGGCCTAAAGTCTGTTCTGAATCCAATATCAATCAGGTCATTGAGCTTGCCAGTCTTTTTTCTCAACCACTCCAACAAATTGGAATACATGCGGTACAAACTTGATGTACACAGACAGCTCAGATTTTATCTTGACAGAACTAAGGATATTAGAAAATCAGATCAACTTTTTGTATCCTTTTTGGAAGCCAGAAAAGGTAATCCAGTGGTTAAAACAACTTTATCTAAATGGTTATCAGATTGTATATCCTTTGTTCATGCAAATGCAAGCATGCCATTGACACACAAACCTAAGGCTCATTCTACCAGAGCCGTTTCTACGTCTTCTGCCTTTCAAGCTAAATTGCCCCTTGGCAGTATTTGTGCTGCAGCCACTTGGTCTAAGCCTCATACCTTTATCACACATTACAGAGTAGATAAGGCTTCCAGAGACAGGTCTTCCTTTAGTTCCATGGTACTGAAAAACGTACTTCCATGAGCCACCCAAGATTGAGGGTGTTAGGGATGCTGCCCATCAGTGAGAATAAACGGCTTAGAAAGTTGTCCAAGCTCCTGGCAATATTAAGTAAAAAGAAGATGTTCATCGTGTTACACTGCTGCAGTCATTACACTTGGGTTATCCTGCCATCAGGCAGTCCCGCAGTCGGCCAGAGTTCCAAAATCTTGGTCCGGCATCGGTTGCTGTCACTTCTTCCCTGACGTCAGTGCGCCAGGGGTATACAAGATGCATCCAATGCCATTTTCTCCTGTCTTTCTTGCCACGTGGTGCCTGAAGCAAAAGCAGTTCGCAAGTGCTGGTCGGCCGACTCCTGAGACTTTCGAAGTCGAATTTCAGATCCGAAGTCTTCAATAAAGCCAAGTACCCCGTTGGGGAAACTTTTTTCTTGCCTCAGACCGATGTCAGAAAAAGTTAATAATTGTATTTCTTGTGGGAAGCAAATACCTCATAAGGACTTCCACTCTTACTGTATTCCATGCCTAGGTCCTGATCACGACGTCACTAGTTGTCAGTTTGGTGCTAGATTTAACAAACGCACTATAAAATGACATTTTGATTTTGCTTTGCACTACTTTGGCTGAAGGTTCAATTATACAATGCCGTCGGAACAACCGACGACAGCAATTCTTAAAAAAATGCAAAGACAAGGAGAAAGACAGGCATCTGAGGTCCAAAACTGACGACGAAGCCTCTTCTAGGCCAGTCGCCGGTTCTCAGTGAGGCGCCAAGAGCCCCTGACACCCGCTACCTCAGAGCCACAGGCCGCCTCCGACTCCCATGTGGAGACAACTTGGCCTCTGGAAACTCAAGGTATTGGGCCTACGGAAACTTAATCCCTCAGATGGGTCTGGAGCCGCTGAGCAGGCATCGGCTTCTGAGGGTGTTTTCAGACCTTCACAACTTACCATTAAAGCAACAGCCAAGACAAAAACACCATTATAGACAAAGAAGCAAGTACAGCATTCTCCTGGACAGTCCTCTATGCCTAAGAAACAGATGCTTAAAATGGCCGAAGACCTCATTACTCTAATCAGGGGTTCCCATCGCCCTCCTGAGAAAAGGCTTAGGCTGGATACAGACTATGACTCCTGATCAGGTTTCCATTTCCTCTGATTCCTCTTCAGACCAGGGATACTCTACCCCCCTATGAGGACTCTGATGCTGAAGAATCTATCCCTTCAGCCTCTCCTCCTGAGGATTACTCTTTTGGGGAAACTTTACATACCATGAGGGAGCATTTCCATTGGGAAAGTCAGGATTATTCAGAATCCAAGAAAAGGCTCAGGGACTTCCTTTAATTGCCTCAGCACAGGCCCCTGGCTATTCCGCCTCTGTTAGATATTGTGGATGATGTGTTCTCTGAATCCAGCTTATCTCCTGAATCTTTGCCCCCTGCACCAGCCAAGCCAGATAGGTATTATAGAGTCCCTGACTCTCACAAGTTTCTTTATAAAACCCTTCTGCTGACCCAGAAACCATTTCCCAGGGTCCAAAAGGGGTTAAGGCTTCCATTGCAAAAAATCCAGTCCTTTCTGACAGAGATTCTAGAGCACTGGATAGATGGGGGATGAAAGTTTACACTTCTGCAACTTTAGCAGTAAGGGCTTTAAATTGCCAGTTTCACATGCTTGAGTACCAACAATATTTAATGGCACAGTTAAAACAGAAAATGCTTGCAAGCTCAGAAGCTTCTGACTATAAAGAAATGCAGGATTTATTGCATGCAGTTGAACAGGTGGGAAAACATACTCTGCAATGTGGTTTTGATTCTTTAGAGGCCTCCTGTAGAGCCACAGTTACAGGTTCTGTGATTCGAAGACATGCTTGGTTAAAAGAACAGAGTTTACCTGATCATGTTAAGGCAAAATTATTGGATGCTCCTTTGCAGCATGATACCTTGTTTGGTGTTAAGGCAGAAGAGGCGTTAAAGAGAATGGAGGATAAAGCTAAATCTATGCAAACAGTCAAAGATTTTTTACAGGTACAACCACCTCGATTTAGCAGAAATTGGCCTACAAAGAATTGGTCCCTTCCAGTGTCAGACAGGCCACAGAGAGGCAGATACAGACGCCCAAAAGGCAGATCTCAACCCCAAGGCTCTAACAGACAACGACAGTGGGGTACCTCAACCCCAAAAGGAGGTGAGGACAGGTCTCAGCCTTATAGGAAACAGTCCCAATGACTTCCCCCTTAGTGTGCCAAGCACTTCCCTTTTGGCAGCCCCCTTAGGGGGAAAACTAGCACTTTTTTCTCAAAATTGGCAAACAATCACCCATGACAAATGGGTTCTGAATATTGTGTCTCAAGGTTACAGGTTCCACTTTCACACTTTACCAAGGCTAAAAGGAATGCCAAACCCTGCCACAAAATCAATGGGCAGAGGCTCAAAAACAAATTTCAGCCCTCATGGATATGAGAGCTATTCAAAAAGTACCACAGCAGGAACAAGGACAAGGATTTTACTCAAGACTCTTCCTGGTCCCCAGAAAGGACAAAGCCTGGAGACCCATACTAGACCTTTCAGCTCTAAATACTTACCTGGATGTTCCGAAATTCAAAATGTTGACACTACAGCAGCTTCTTCCCATGCTGGGCAAGAAGGCTGGGCTTGTTACTTTGGACCTCAAAGAGGCATACCTGCATGTCCCTATCAGACAAGATTGCAGAAGGTACCTCAGATTCAAAGCTGGTATAATGCACTACCAATTCTCTGCACTGCCCTTTGTAAAGACCCTGGGCACAGTAGATAAGCCAAAGTGCCTGGCACCAGTAATTGCATTTTGCAGACAAAAAGGAATTCAAATATATCCATACCTGGACGACTGCCTCATTCAAGCAGAGAGAAAGGACATTCTTCTAAAGCATCTGGCGTTTGTAAAAAGGTTGCTAATTTCTCTAGGATACACAGTAAACGAAAAGAAGTCAAAACTAGTGCCCTCAGAACAGATAATATTCCTGGGTGCCAGCTTAAATACAACGGCCCAGATGGTTTATCTCACGCCAGACAAACAAGGACAACTGACTCAATATTTTCAATTACTGGCAAAAAAGTCCCATCTCCCTGCAAGAAAAATTCTGCAGGCCCTGGGATTCATGGCATCCTGCATACTACTAATACCATATGCCAAACTGCATATGAGGAAATTACAATGGTACCTAAAAAGTATTTGGACTCAACACTCTCACAGTTTAGAAGCAGTAATACCAATAATTCCCTGCCTACAACAGGAGTTTCGATGGTGGGCACAGGCATGTCACCTCAACAAGGGTCAGCCTTTCACTCTACCCACAGCCAGACAGACTCTAACAACAGATGCTTCGGATTATGCCTGGGGAGCACACATGGCAGGAAAATGTATTCAGGGCAAGTGGACCACTGACCAAATGCATCTTCACATCAATCAAAAAGAGATGTTGGCTGTTCAAAATGCCCTAACAGCTTTCAAGGACCTTCTGCATCCAGGACAATTATTATTAAAGACAGACAACACCACAGTAATGTGGTACATAAACAAGCAAAGGGGCACTCATTCTTATCCCCTATGGCAGGCAAGCCATGACCTTGTGGAACACAGCTCTAACTCCTCAAGTTCATCTGCAAGCACAGTTCCTGCCAGGAAAGAAAAATACTCTGGCAGACAATCTAAGCAGAAATATCATGGACCCTCACAAATGGAAATTGAATCCACAAATCTTCAACATGGTCACGCAAAAATGGGGATGCCCAGACATAGATCTTTTTGCCTCCCCACTGAATTGCCAACTACAAAAATTCTGCACAAGGACTTACCACACACAAGCATGGAAAGTGGACGCTCTTTCATTCAGCTGGAAGAGCCTAAAAGTATATGCCTTTCCACCACTGCCTCTCCTTTCAAAGGTACTTTTAAAAGCCAGACAAGAAAAAACACAGATGATCCTGATTGCTCCATACTGGCCACGCCAGCACTGGTACCCAATCTTAAAGAACTTAGCTCAAGGTCCACCATGGATTTTGCCTCAAATTTCACACCTTCTGACTCAACAAAACAATCAGATCCTGCACGGTCAGCTCAAAACCCTAAACCTGGCTGCATGGCAGATTCATTAGTCAAACAGACAACACCTCTCTCTAAAGCTGTTATGGATGTCATTTTGGAGGCCAGGAGGCCTAGCACCAGGAAATCTTACTCAGAAAAATGGAAGAGATTCTGTGCCTGGAACCAGGCTCAAAGCCTTGACCCTCTTGTCCCAAACATTCCTCAGATTTTACAATACTTAATTGAGATGCTGGACAAAGGCCTATCCTTCTCATCAATTAAGATCCATGCCTCTGCCATTTCAGCACATTACAATACGGCCCCCCCTTTATTCTCTCATCCCTTGCTAAAGCAGTACCTCAGAGGGGCTAAAAACATAAGACTGCCCCGGAGAGCACCAACACCAATTTGGGACCTCAATTTTGTTTTGGAAAAACTGACCCTACCACCTTTTGAGCTAGCCAATACAGCCAATCTAAAATTTTTATCATGGAAAACAGCTCTGCTCCTGGCAGTAACTTCAGCACGAAGAGTCTCAGAGCTACAGGCATTAATGGCAGTGAAACCTTTTATAATTTTTCATCAGGACAGGGTTTCTTTAAGGACAAACCCTACCTTTATGCCAAAGGTGGTATCTAGTGTGGCTCTTAATCAAACCATCCATTTGCCAACTTTTTATCCAAACCCCCAGAATAAAGGGGTGAAACTTCTGCACTCTTTGGACATGCACAGGCAGCTACACTTCTACTTGGACAAAACAAAAGCTTTCAGGAAAACTGAGCAACTGTTTGTAGCATATGCTGCAGGATCACAGGGCAAGGCTATCTCAAAGCAGACTATTTCCAAATGGATAGGACACTGTATTCGTTACTGCTACACACAACATGGAAAATCAGTCCCTAATAACATTTAGGCCACATTCTACCAGGGCAACAGCCACTTCAACAGCCTTTCTCAGAGGAGTACCAACCAAGGAAATTTTGGAGGCTGCAACTTGGAGTTCAGTGCACACCTTTACCAAGCATTACCACTTGCCTCTTTATTCTAAATCCAGAGCAGGATTTGCCACTGCAGTTCTGCAGGGCCTCATAGCCAGTCCTAACTCTTTATAGACCAGCCACCCAACCTTAGCTTTGGGATTCTACCCAAGTGTAATGACTGCAGCAGTGTAACACGATGAACATAGTACAGTTTTGTACCTACCATAAATGTAGATGTTCAAGTGTTCACACTGCTGCAGTCCAGGTTACCCTCCCTCCATCCCCTCTGTCCTAGCTGGACTTATCTATACCTTTCTATCCTATACAACCTTTGTGGTGTATTTGCTTGTAACTGAAGGTATTGTTTTTATTTTTTATATATGTTTTATTAGCAGTATGTATTGCCTACCTACTTGGGGGCACCTGACATCTGGGGCAAGAAAAACTGAAGAAAATGGCGTTGGATGCATGTTATATACCCTTGGCGCACTGACGTCAGGGAAGAAGCGACAGCAACCGACGCCGGACCAAGACTTTGGAACTCTGGCCGACTGCGGGACCGCCTGATGGCAGGATAACCCAAGTGTATTGACTGCAGCAGTGTGAACACTCGAACATCTACATTTATGGTAGGTACAAAACTGTACTTTATGTACTTACCATAACATTCCATGTGAGTTGTTTATCTTGCCTTTATTGTCACGTCCCTCCCTCCTTCCTCCTCCTGGCTGACAGTTTACTTAGAGGCTAGTACCATCCTGGTTATTCAATACTTCTTCTTCCACTTCGAGAAGTGCTTTCTTGTAGAAATAAATAAAAGGGTATATATACTCGCAGCAAACAAGATCTGAGGTAATTCCAGCAGTGCATTGTGGGATAAGGAGCTTGGTGTCGAGCTACTGGCAAACCTTGAGCTTTGCTATCGGCCATGTCGGTGCCGAAGATTGGCTCCGAACCCATCAGTGAGAATAAAGGCGAGATAAACAACTCACATGGAACATTATGGTAAGTACATAACTTCTTTTTACTTAATACCGCCAGGAGCTTGGACAACTTTCTAAGCGCCATATGGACTCCACTTCCCCATAAGCAGGCATGATGCCTGCTCAGGAAGTGACCCCATCACCAAGATCCATGTGAGCCAACCCTTTAAAAGCAGTTTTTTTGTACAGTATTATGATATACCCATGAGGCATCTATTTTACCAACTGGTTAAGAATGTCTTTAATGTCCATCTTGTGATGAGCATTAAGAATCTTTCCTTCCAGTAAAGAAGCTGTATGTTGAATAGCTGGAATAACAACCCATATAATGACCAGTCCAGACTGTAGGTAACCAGGGCTAAGCTTGATTTCCACAAATGTAGTTATATTCATATAATGCTGCCATGCCCTGCCCTCCATCTCTATCATAAAATTTCCAGGTGAAATTACAATCACTAATTCCAATAAAAAGTGTTACATTTTTCTGACAGCAAACATGCCCTTTAACAGTCATTTACAGTTGAAGCAGTGTTGTGGTACAGGGGTCGAAACATATTTATTCTTCCAATTTTTAGCAAGAAAAATAAGGTGAAATGCAGTATGAAGCTCTGAATCAGTCTTTGGTAAAGGAGTTAATGGAATCCTCCCATCATGTGCGGTAGGGATATGTGTACAAACCCAGCAGTGGCTAAAGTTGAGGTTCTGGGTAAAAGTATGCAAGGCAACAGAAAGATGCCTTAAATATAGGATGCCATTCATGTGCTGTTGATTCAATTCTAATTAAATGCCTCTCTTTCTCTATTTTTAGCAAAACATGTATATCTTAAGATATGATTCAGTATTTAAAAGTTTTAGTGGACGCAGAGGATGGCACACTTACAGTTCTGGATGGCAAGAGCAGAAAAAACAAAGTGATGATGAAAAGCACAGTAACTTTAGTGATTTGTCCACAGGAAAAAAACAAACATGTTGGGGCTGGAGAGCGTTTTGAAGAAACTGTAAACAAAGATGTTGAGTGGGCTGTTCATTGTGCAAATGAAATTGATCACCAAAAAGTCATTAGCCAAGTGCCTTTATCAAAGATGACTTTGAAAAGAAACATTGTTTAGATAAGCAGTGTTTAAATCTGTGACCAAAAGGCAGGATATGTCAGTAATGCTGGAAATGGAAGCAAGAAGAAATGCTGTCAATGTTGAAAAAGCAACACTGGAAGTTGAATTAGACCAGGATAAGGTAGCTGAATCATGAGATTTAACTCCCTTGTCTGGAAACAATGGTTGACTTAACTGCATTCAGTTCCTGATGCAATCTGGATGGCTGATGTGGAATCAAGTTGGATGGCAGATGATTCACAGTTGGTTCTGCACATCACAGGCTGTCACTTCCAGATGCAGCAGTGACACTGGCTTGTTGTCTGGTTCAGCTGGTGATAGCTTCTGCTGGTTCACTAAAAGCAAACCCTCTATGCATTGAATCAAAGTAGACCCACAAGGAAACTTAATGTTGTCTAATTCTTTTTCATTTCTCTGTAGAAGAAAAGTGGGAGGTTCTACATACCCTTGCAGTAATCTAATCCATTTATACTGCTGTATTGTACAAGTAAATGCAAAAAGGTATCGGCTATCTAGATGTGTAGGGATAGAAAAGAAGGCCACTGAAAAATCAATCACTAAGAAGGTGATGGCATCTGAAGGGATAGAACTCAGTATTGCTGCAAGGTTAGGAACAACTGGAAATGTGGGTGCACATAAATTTTGTACAAACTAAATGTACTTTTTCTCAATTTCTTGTAAAATAGAAGTTTTATAAGGACTGCAAGTTGTGACAATGATACTTTGTTAAAACAAGGCAGAAATAACTTGTATAATTCCTTTCTCTGCTTCTACTGACAATGGATACTGAACTACCTGAGGCAGGTGCTCACAAGGTTTTAATGTTATGCGCACAGGTTCTGCGTCTGTTATGAGCCCTACCTTGTTGTTATGGGTAGTCCAGTGCTACATAGGAATAACATTTAATTCCTCCATACCAGCATTTTCTGCATTTTGCTCAGATGTTTTAAAAGCAAAAAATGCATCTTTATCTAAACAAGTTATGTTTAAGTTCACAGGTGTTTACAAGGCTAACAACCACAAGGGCCTTTTTAAGTCTAGCTTTTATCCCAAATCTCCAAGTTCTTGTACCCTTGATAATTGTAAGCAGGGGCCTGGGAAGTGAGACATTTACAAGCAGGGGCCTGGGAGATGAACCATTTACAGGCTTCTTGCGTCCATTCGAGACGTAAGAAATTCATGTCTGGTTTGGCACTTGTTCCTCATCCATGGCCAAGTTACACTTAAATTGGCTTATGGAGAAACTGTGCTTCGTATAGGCGGAGTACATGTTCCAGAGAGGGGGTAGTCTCTGAAATACATACCTGTATCTCCAGCAGGTCCTATTTATAAAAAAGGCAAAGTTTAAGTCTTTATAATGGGTAATTTTGGTGCTGTTTGTTTTGCTCATATGCAGGAAGTCCATCAAAGTGGGGTCTGACAACGCCTTGTATACCAGACTTAGATATCCCGTCAACAAACTATAGGGGACAGAATACAAGGATAGGACCTTGAGACAGTCTGCATAGGACTTGTTACTTACACCCTGCATTCTTTTAGTGAGGAACCTCTGTGGACATTCCAGTTGTTGGATATGCCTAGTTAGGAATGTACCAAAGGAGGCATTGTACTCAATGGAAGGTCTGATGAGTGCCAAGGCCAGTGAAACAGTGACTTCCTTGGACCTAAATGCCATATATTTTACAAGTTGTACAACATAGAATGATTTCCTCACTGCTGTAGACATGTGATGGTCAAAGGCTAAATTATTGTCTGTGTGTCCCCAAGTACCTGACTGTTGAGTCATCTCTAAGGGGTGTGTTGCCAATATGACAGTTACCAGGGGTGGATGACTTCATGAAGGATACTGTTATGCATTTCTTGGCATTTAGTTTTAGTCCATGGCTCTGGCACCAGTTGTTTGTCTCTGTCGGCCCTTCCTGGAGAACATTTGTGCTGGTGGGTGATTCATTGACAGCTCCTAATTTGCATTCTTCTGCAAATTTAGTCAGCCAATGACCATTGACATCGGCCTTAAAAACTAAGTAAGTAAATCAAAAACTAAGTAAACAGCAGATGCAGGGTGGTATCCAACGAGACTGAGCCTGGACGATAAAAAAAAATCTTTACTAAATCCAAAAATCGATGATATAAATATCAAAATGAGATACATTGGCCTTAACTTCGGAGAAATAAATTCCTTAAAGGATTAGTCCCAGGACCAATCCTTGAGGGACTGTGCTTGTGACTGGCCTCTTTGTAGAGGTGGACTCCCTAATTCTGACTTCTGGGTCCTGTCTGTGAGTCAGCTGTCTATCCACTGGGTGATGTAAGAGTTTGTACCTAACCTCTTAAATTTGTCAACAATGCCTGAGTGGGCAATAGTATCAAATGCCTTGCCCAGGTCAAGGTAAACAGTGTAAACCATTTTGTCGTCATCCATTGCTTTGGTGACATTTTCAAAGGAGTCCACCAGGTTGTGCAAACATGACTTGCCCATGATGAAACCAGATTGGATTGGGTCCAGTATTTGGAGGTTTCCTGTGTCATTATTGATCGTGTCTGTGATAATTCTTTCCATGGCTTTGCATATGAGGCTAGTGAGGATTAATAGGTCTGCAGTTTCCGTGATCTGTAAATGGCCCACCTTTGTGCAGAGGGATGACTGTTGCTGTTCTTCATTCATGAGGTAAGAAACCTGTTTGGAGGCTACAGTTAAATAACAATTCCATTGGGTCTGATAGGTCATATTTCATGCTGTTTAGAAGGCATCCTCGGATATTGTCTGGGCTCATTGATGCAATGCTCCTGACCTTAGACAGAGCATTAAGGACCTGTTCCTTTGTGATAACGGGGAGAGTTAAATTTGATGGTATCCTCTGAAGGACGGTTGATGGGGATAGAGGGATAAAGTTAGAGCTGAATTTATTGGCCAGTTTGTATACTATATCTTCTGGCTCATTATGGTTGGACTGCATTTACAGTGAGCCCTGCACATAATTGTGTATTGCCTTTGAAGTTGCGAACGTAGTTAAAGAATGCCTTGTAGACATCTTTGGTTTGTGAGGCCAATTTTACCTGAAATTTGGCTTTGGTAGACAGACTTTTTGTCCTCTGAGTTTTATGTTTAGTTTGAGAGTGCTTTTGTCCTGCTGGATGATTTTCTTCCTTCTGTTATATAGCCTATTGATGTTGGGATTCCACCAGTGTGGCTAGTTTTTTGAGTTAAGTTCTGTACTTCATCCTGGTGGGTACAGCTGCCTCTATGCAGGTATTAAAGTGCTTATATATGTTTCTGTAAACAGTTCTGTGTAGGCAGCAGTGTTCAGTGTTTATGGGAGCTTGAAATTTTTCCAGATTGTCAATTGTAGGACGTTATTCTTAGTGTAGTTCCTGAATACACCTTACCAGAAAGGACATTACACTAGGGTGTGTGCAGCACTCTCCCTTATTAGTGAGGACCAGATTTGGTATAGTTGCACCCTTTGTTGATGTATTGACACTTTGGTCCAGAGAGTTTGTTTACAAAATCCAGGAATCTCTATGCCTGTGCATTTGTTGTTGTATGCAATTCCCAGTTAATAGTGGGGTAATTAAAGTCGCCCATAAATATGGTATTGGAAACGCACACCATCCAACCCAGTAAGTTTAAATACATGGTATAGGTTTCCTTTGTCATAGAGAAGGACCTATAGCTTTCAAGGAAGTGGTATTGGATTTGCCTATGGTGATTTGAACATAGAGAAGGTCAGGTGCATTATCCTGTTTAACCAGCCTTGAGATATATTTATTTGTGATGTAAATTGAGACACTTCCACCTTTAGTCCCTGTCTGTATAGTAACTGGTCTAAATGCGTGGAAGACATTGTAATCTTGTACTGTGTCTGTGTGCTGTCCATGGTTTTAAACCATGTCTCAGTGACTGCACATACTTCCGCATTTTGTAGGGTGAAGAGAGCTTCTAGGATCTGGAGTTTTTTGTTAAGTCTCCTGGCATTGAGCAGTAACACCTTTAGATTTTCTTGGTTTTGATTTGCTATGTTGGAAGTACTTGAGTGTAATCCTAAAGATTCATTAGGAGCATCCAGAAATACACCATCAGGTGTACAGTAAACAATACATATAAGTTTACATAATAAATCTGTACTTAGATTCAAAAGTGCAGAATTTCCTACAATAAAAGCATGCTAATCCTTTAGTGCACAAATTTGAATATGAACAGGTTTAGTTTCTGGGTAATCTGAAGGAACGCTGCACACACCTATACCCAGAATTGTATGTATTTAGAAAGTGGAAGGTGTTCAGCCTTTACCAAAGTAGTTCTAGATCTAGTAGTGCCTGGATTTACAAGAAATGGGTTAGATGTATTTTGCACAGTAACACTGACAAGAGGGCCATCTTAATCAGTTGGTACCAAGGGAGATAAGTGTGGTTCCTGTTCATGGCTGTCTTAACGAGTTTGCTGCTACACTGGTGGCTGCCAAACAGTATTCCATACAGGAGGGTTTTCTTTCAGGTTGCTGTAATATTTGAGCATTTGACAAATTTGCTTGCTGACCAGCTAATGGACATTCATTTGGCCAATGCCCAGTTTGACTGCAGTTAAAACAAGCATTTAAACATGGTGTACCTTGTGTTGATGGTGGTGAATCAAGGGTTAATAATTTTGATGATACTGTCCTGTGGGTTGCTGACTGATTCTGAATGTTCCTCTTCCACTTACCCCACTTTAGGAGTCAGTATTGGACTGCTGAAACTGAATATCTGCTAACTTTTTCTTCTGCTCCTCTTCTTCCCTAAGTATGCTATCTGCTACATATTGTGCCTGATTTATAGTATGCCTAAACTTGGCCAATTTAAACAAACCTTTTTAATCTGTTTTTGTGTAGTTGGTAGCAAACCCTGTACAAAAGCCACTGACAGCCTGCTGACTGATATACCTTCCATATGCTGTGGATGTCCAGGAAAGACTTCAAATTATCTATTATACACTGTAAATATACATCAGTAGATTATTTCTCTTTCTGCGCAATAACTTTTATTCTTGGCCATTTAGGAGTTGAGGGTGCATGCTGCAGTAATGGCTTTTAAAAGATTATTTCTAGCAGCTAGAAATTCTTCATGTCTGTGCTTCGGAATATTGTCACTTATTTTGTTAGATTTATCCAATATTTCTTTAAAAATGTCAGAAGGTGTAGAGGCTTTAAGTACTGCTCTCAGGTCTTTGATTTTAGGGTTTTGCAACTGTTCAGGTCTTAATATTTTTGCATATTTTGCTGCATGGGATGGAGAGTATCTACAATAGTTTAAAAATCCACTGCAGTCTGTGGTCACACTACTTTTATAGTAGCTTCAGTCCTGCTGTCTCTAGCTTCTGCGGGGTTTGGTACTTTTCTCGCAAGGGATGCATTTGTATAGGAGGTATAATAAAATCTGTAGAAGAGGTGGAATCTGTCTCTTCTCCTGCAGTTTGCCTTGAAGGGAATGGCCACTGATATTTTTCAACATCTTTAACAAATGGAAATTTGGTAATTACCCAAAGTACATTTTTTTTCTGAAGAACTCTTATTAGGAATTTTCCCCTATGTTTAGCATTGCTGTTGAGCCTGTAGCAGAAGCTTTTCTTTATTAGCTATGCACATTAGCATTTGTTCTGAAATTATAATTGTGGAGATTGAATGATGTTGCTGACAGAGAATAGTGTTATAACCTGGCACAGAGGAGTGACTGGAAGTAACATGGGCTGTATCTGGGGAAGTGGTGGTAGTTTCTTTAAAACTGACCTCTACCTGCCCTTTCTTAGGGGGAGAGGTATAACTGTCAGCTTCTTGAGGCACTGATGGGTCATAAAGTGCAGGGGATGGAGAAGGTAATGGAGGCCAATCATCACCTGACGATTCTGTCTGCATGATTGATAATTTCTCTGTTTTAATAAATACATACCCCAGAAGTTGGACTTATCTGCACATTTCTGTAGTGTATCTACTGATGATCTTCGTGTTTCACTGTTGCAGTCATCACCTGTGGGTTATCCCTGCTGTGGTAGCCCTCGCCGGCCTGAATAAGAGAGTCATTGTTTTTCTGCGTCGGCTGCTGTCGTTTGCTGCCTGACATCAGGTCGTCGGTGCTATAAAGGAGAGCAGCCGACGCCATTGCATCAGTCTTTCTTGCTGTTGAGCCTGTAGCAGAAGCAGTTCGCAAGTGTGCCAGTTGGTTGCTACTAGAGTTTTGATTTACAACTGAAAATGTCTAAAGCTAAGTACCCCGTTGGGGATCCTTTTTTTCTTGCACTAACCAATGTCTGAAAAAGTTAATTGTCTCGCCTATGGAAAGCAAATACCACACCGAGATTTCCACTCATACTGCGTCACATGTTTAGGCCCAGATCACAAAGTCCCCCGTTGCCGATTCTGTGCCCTCTTTAATGCAAGAACCATTTGCCATAGAGCTCTTATTGTAGCCAGGTATTTTTGTCTTCCGTCTTCACATTCTGAAATGGCATCCGTCAGCCAACCATCCGTAAACATTCCGAAGAAATGTAAGGATAAAGATAGAACAGACCACACAAGGCCAAGCCTTCTGGCGACTCTACCGCTAAGCAGGTTGTCATTTCTCCAGAATTCAGTGAGGAGCTTTTGCAGCCCCTGATGCCCATTTCGATACCTTCGCAGGCCTCAACCGAGACCCTTTTGGAGTCCGGTATGACGCAGAAATCTTCTTTGTCTTCTGAGCCTTTGGTTGTCTCTGCCTCAGTTGGGTCCAGAGCCACGACGCAGGCACCGGCTTCTGAGGATGCCTTTCGCACTACCGATTCCAGACAAAAAAAGTCTCTTCCAACTACCATTCCTCTCAGACCAATGGATTCTCTTAGGCCTATAGGCAAGGCTACTTCCAGAAAATTACCTTTAGCCACCATGCTACTCCTGCTTCTCCTCCCCAAACTCAGATGCTGAAAATGGCAGAGGATCTTATCACCCTTAAAAGGGGTAGTCAGGCCACAACTTCTAAAAGGAAAAGAGATTTTTCTCCTGAAATACTAACTGGACAGGATTCTGAGGAGTCTGATTATTCAGATTTTGAAGAGGAACAACCACCTCTGACTGCTTATGAGGATTCAGATGCAGAGGATTCCATTCCCTCTGCCTCCCCACCAGAAGATCTTTCCTTTGGGGAAACCCTTTCACACCCTCAGGGAACATTTCCTCTGGGAATCCCAGGACTTCCCTCAGTTTAATAAAAGACTAAGTGAGTTTCTAGACCTGCCCCAGTACAGACTCTTGGCCATCCCTCCTATCTTAGAGGTGGTTGATGATGCCTTCCAGGAATCCAGTTTAACTCCTGACGCCCTCCCACCTGCTCCCAGAAAACCTGACCAGTATTACCAAATACTGGACTCTCACAAATACCTGTAGAGAAGTCCTGCAGCAGTCCCGGAGGTCATTACACAGGGACCAAAAGGAGCTAAGGTTAGTTGTACTAAAAATCCTACTCCAAACTGACAAGGACTCCAGAGCTCTGGACAGATGGGGTAAAAAAGTATACACCTCTGCAGCCTTGACTGTCAGAGCTCTCAACTGTCAGTTCCACATGTTAAAATATCAGCAATTCACTTTGGCACTGTTAAAACAAAAACATTTCTACCTTTTCTGACTGTGCCAATTTAAAAGAGTTAGTAGATTTACTGCAATCTACTTGTCAAGTGGCTAAACACTCCTTACACTGTGGATATGACACCCTAGAAGCCTCAAGCAGGGCAGCAGTTCAGGATCTGTCATTAGGAGACATGCATGGTTGAAGGAACAACCTCTCCCTGATCATGTTAAATCTAAATTACTTGATGCACCCTTGGATAAGGACTGCTTGTTTGGAGAAAATGCAGAAGAGGTGCTTAAAAGATGGAAGACAAAGCAAAATATATGCAAACAGTAAAATAGTTCCTTCAGGTACAACCTCCTAGGTTCAGCAGGAATTTTCCCTCAAAACACTGGTCCTTTCCTGCACCTAGCAGACAAGGGGCAAGGTAATCCCCACAGGGACAGGCCACCCAGACTCCCACCCCAGGGACAGCAGAGAACCAAACAGTGGACCACTTCCACTCCAATGGCAGGGAGTTGTAAGCCATCCCTCTATGGCCAAAACTCTCAATTACTCCCTCTCCCCTCTTTTTCTCTCACCTAAACCTAGGAGGAAGGCTGTCCCTCTGCAAAGAAAATTGGCTTTCTGTAACAAAGGACATATGGGTCTTAAAGATAATTTTTCAGGGATACAAATTCTCCTTCAACGAACTTCCAGTTCTAAGAGGATACCCAGACTTACCTCCAAATCAGTGGGCAGAGGCAATGAAACAAGTCCAAACACTCATATCCCAAGGGGCAGTAGAACCTGTGCCCTCAGATCAAACAGGCAAATGCTTTTATTCCAGACTATTCCTTGTTCCCAGAAAAGAGGGAACTTGGTCCCCCATCCTGGATCTATCCTTTCTGAACACCTTCCTGGTGGTCCCCAAATTCAAAATGCTAACCTTACCAGCTGCTGCCTATGCTGACAAAAAATGCCTGGTTAGTAACCCTAGATATAAAAGATGCCTATCCTCCACTTCCTTATAAGGGAATCCTGCAGGAAATTCCTTCACTTCAGAGCAGGCTCACAACACTTTCAGTTCTCTGCACTACCCTTTGGCTTATCTCCTGCTCCCAGGGTGTTCACCAAATGCTTAGTCCTGGCCATAGCGTTCTGCAGACAGGAGAATATACAAATTTACCCTTATCTGGACAATTGCCTCATTCAGGCAGACTGAGAAGAAAAGCTCCTCAAGGACCTCCTCTTTGTCAAATCCCTCCTAACCTCCTTAGGGTACACCATCAATGAGAAGAAATCAAAGCAAACACCCTCCAGGAAGATCATTTTCTTGGGATCACTGCTGGACACAGCATCCCAAATGGCCTTCCTATCCCCAAAAAAGCAGAGCTTCCTGCCTCTGTACTTCACCCAGCTGGCTTCTAGAAGTCACCTCACTGTCAGGAAGTTCCTGCAAGCCTTGGGGTACATGGTATCTTGCATCCTTCTAATTCCTCTGGCCAGGCTTCACATGAGAAAACTTCACTGGGACCTAAAGAACTTTGGTGTCAGCACACTCAGCCTCTAGAGACATCTGTCCCTCTGATTCCCTGTATAAGGGCCGAGTTTCTCCGGTGGGCAGGGGCCTGTGCCCAGAACAAGGGTCTTCCCTTCACCCTCTACCCAACCAGGCAGACCATTACCACCGATGCCTCAGACATAGCTTGGGGGACTCACCTAGAAGGCAGGTGCACCCAAGGTTTTTGGGATGTCCAGCACCTTCCCTTACACATAAACCAGAAGGAAATGATGGCAGTACAAAAGGCTCTGACTTCCTTCAAACCCCATTTCCAGCCCGGGGTTCTCCTTATCAGAACAGACAACACCACAGTAATGTGGTACATCAGCAAACAGGGAGGGACTCGATCTTCCTCTCTGTGCAGCCTAGCCATGAACCTCTGGCCTCTCCATGGAACTACACCTGATAGCCCTATACCTACCAGGGATCAGCAACACCCTGGCAGACCACTTAAGCAGAAACTTACTGGACCCCCCACGAATGGCAGCTCCACAGAAAAATCTTTGTACAAATCACCCAGGCGTGGGGGACTCTGGAGGTGGATCTCTTTGCTTCGCATCTCAACCATCAGCTGAAAAAATTTTGTACCAGGGAGTATCACCACCTAGCGTGGAAGGTGGATGCATTGAACTTCCCCTGGAACACCCTCTTTGTGTATGTTTTCCCTCCTCTGCCTCTTATTCCAAAGGTACTGATCAAAATAAGGGAGGAGAGACCAAAGGCCATTCTCATTGCTCCAGATTGCCCCAGACAACATTGGTACCCTTTACTGTGCAGCCTGACCTTACAGACTCCCAGGCAGCTTCCCCTGATCTCGGTCCTCTTAACTCAGGTGGAGTGGATGCTGCACCCCGATTTACAGACTCTCAAACTATCAGCATGGCTAATACTCTAAAGGCAAATAAGGGGCCCCTGTTAAGCAAACCGGTCCTAGAAATTATCACAGAGGCCAGAAGGCCCAGCATCAGAAAATCTTATGCAGGTAAATGGAAAAGATTTTTGCTCCTGGAGCCAGTCCAGAGGGGGCAATACCAAACAACCTTCCATCCCTCTTATCATGGACTACCTAACAAAGCTACGTAATAGTGGCCTCTCCTTCTCCTCTATTAAAATCCACACCTCAGCCATTTCAGCTCATTTTGATAAAGAACAGCCCCTGTTCTCCCATCCTTTGTTTAACAATTCCTCAGAGGGGCTTCTAAAATCAGACCCCTGAAGACCACCCACTCCAGCCTGGGACCTGAATTATGTTTTGGAAAAACTAACTTTACCACCCTTCGAACCTGCTACTTCAACAGAACTAAGATTCCTCTCCTGGAAGACTGCTTTTCTCCTAGCTATTACCTCAGCCAGGAGAGTTTCAGAACTTCAGGCACTGATGGCCATTGAGCCCTTCATCATCTTCCATGCAGACAAGGTCTCCCTGAGGACTAATTCCTGCTTTATGCCCAAGGTGGTATCTAATGTAACTCTCAATCAGGCCATACATCTACGCACCTCCTTTCCTAACCCTCAAAACAAGGGGGAAAGAATTCTGCACTCAGTAGACATGCACCGACAGCTCAGATACTATCTGGACCACACTAAACCCTTCGGAAAAATGGACCAACTACTTGTCAGCTTTGCCCCAAGGGTAGAGGGCAAGTCCATTTTCAAGCAAGCCATTTCCAAACGGATATCACACTGTATCCATTTCTGCTACAGATTGCATGGGAACCCCCCCCCCCCAATTTGAACCCCTTCCACTAGGGCAACCTCCACTTCCACAGCATTCCTTAGAGGAGTTCCCACTAGGGACATCCTGGAAGCTGCCACCTGGACTTCTGTCCATACCTTTACCAAGCATTACCACCTATCTTTATTTTCTAAGGCTAGGGCAGGGTTTGCCTCTGCAGTTCTGCAGGGCATGCTGACCCATTCCTAGGTCATTTACTAAGCCTACCACCCCTGTCCTCAGCTTTGGGAATCCTCCTACAGGTGATGACTGCAACAGTGAAACACGAAGAACATAGTACAGTTGTGTACACTTACCATAAACGTAGATGTTCGAGTGTATTCATTGTTGCACTCCTGGTTTCCCACCCTCCTTCCCCCTTATATCTTCTTTTTTGAGAGAGGCACAAGTTTCAAAATGTGACTTTTAGCCACCAGGACCACTTTACCTTATTTACTTGGGCCTATGATGGGTTAGGGCAAGAAAAACTGATGTAATGGTGTCGGCTGCTCTCTTTTATAGCACTGACGACCTGACGCCAGGCAGCATGCAACAGCAGCTGACGCAGAAAAACATTGACTCTGGTATTCGGGCCGGCCGAGGACTACCTCAGCAGGGATAACCCATAGGTGACGACTGCAACAGTGAATACACTGGAACATCTACATGGGAGATAGGAAATTCACCCCAGAGGTCACGTCAGTCGCCCTGCTAGACAGGGGTCCAGGGAAGTAAATACTGTAGGAAGAAATAGCCAGGGAATTGTTATGGCTAGGCTTGTATAGGCCCTAGGGCCAATAGCTTAGTACCAACCTGTGAACCTATAAGTGTGCACAACTATTAACTAGTTTTATTAGCTATTAACCACCTGCAGTTGTGGCTTTAATCTAGCTGAACTATAGTTAGGCTTCTAACTACAGATGTGATGTTGTCCTGTCTCTCCTTCATTCTGTACTGGTTGGGTTCAGAACCGATCCTCGGTTCCGACCCGGCCGTTTACAGAAGCTTGAGGTCAAGTAGCTCGTGGCTTACACCCTATCCCATGATGCTCTAAGGAATGTCCCAGATCTCATTTGCCACTGAAACAGATCGGGTGCTTCAACTGGCTGTGGCTAAGTGTTTTTTTTTTCAATTGTTAATTTCTTCTTTAAAAATTATACTTCCCTTTCCCTTTGAATTTAAGATACTTAACTTAGTTTAGCTTATTTACTTAGCATATTAGAACTTATTTGACTGTTCGTTACCTTGCTGATTAACTGTGGTCGTCATTCATATCAAGGCCTATTTTTTTCTTTCCCTTCCTGACTCTTTGTATGCTACATAAGTATTCTTTAGGCTCATTTTTTTGAGCAGTAGAACTTTCCAGTGTTGTTAGTTTAAATTAGAGGGTACTTTTTTAACCCTGTTTATAGAGAGAGTGTTAGTTGTTAAGCAGAGGGTTTTGGACTAGCTGTTTGTTTTTTGCTATCCAAATCGTTAAACTTAGACTGAGTGTATGTGTCTTATATATTCCCTTTTTATAGTTTAAACAAAAAATGGTTATTTTTCTGGTGTTTCCTTACCCTACAAGCTAGCTCATTTTAGTTAAAAGAGCGGCTTACCCCATGTGTCTCAATGGGCTTTTCCCTTTGAGTTTCCCTTGTTATATAATAGTTGTGGGGTTGAGTTGTTTTTTTTTGTTTTTGCTATTAATAGTTGTGGTGTTAAGTTACTATTAATATGTCTAAGCAGTCAAAAGATACCAAACCCTTGGGGTTTAAAAGTGCTCAAAGTGCACTCAGAAAATGTCTATAACTGATGGTCATACTGTGTGTGTACTGCCTTGGAGCAGTACACTTACAGGAGTCTTGTTCTATTTGTCACTCATTTTGTTCCGGAGTTGAAAGAAAGAACAAGCTGATACAGTTGTTGAAGACTTCCTATTCAGAGGTCCTAGAAGAAGGTCAGAGTCCTACAAAACAGACCCCTTCCCCTTCTCATAAATCTGACAAATCTGGCAAAGATCCTCTTCTACTTCGGATCATTCTGAATCTTCCAAAAAATTGCCGAAAATTTCTACATCAGAACCAGAATCAGTCAGTCCCAAGAAACCATCCAGCTCAGCTCCTTCTATATTGGAACCGTTGGTGTGTCAAGTTCGGAGCCAGTCTCCAGAACTGGAGCTGGTTTCTCTGACACTAAGATCACCAATCTTGCGAGCTTCAAGATCGTCTGCTCCCTCCTCTCGATCCTCCAGGAGCTTTTCTGATGACTATGTGGATCGCGTGATGCAGAGAATTTTGAGGACACTGGTGCTAGCCAAACTTTTGTTGGAGTCAACCCACAGGGTTTCGGAGCACACTGGACCTGCCTTTTCACCAGTGATTCCTCCTCTGACCTGACTCGGGGCTTCAGAGCCAGAATGCATGGAGCTGATAGTAGTGGAATCATCTGAGCCGAGACCTGTTCCAGGATTTTCGGCCCCGGCACTGCTCCGACTTCCTCTGTTACCACCTGAGCTTGAGGAGTCTAGGAGCCAATGTTCTCTGGTCAAGTCGGGAGAGGACAGTCGGATTGGATGTTTGTCGGATCCAAACTTGTCTCTCAGGGCTTTGGCATGGGTCAGCCCGTCTTCTACATCGGCCTTGGAGCCACCTCCTTTGGTGCTAGGGATGGCTTCTGGATGTTCTTCATGTTTCACTGTTACAGTCATTACATTTGGGTTATCTGCTTGCAGGTAGCTCTCAGTTGGCCTGATTAACAAAGTCTTGCGTCATGCGTCGGTTGCTATCCCTTCCTCCATGACATCAGGTCATCAAGGGTATAAAACATGCAGCCGACGCCATTACCCCAGTCTTTCTTGCCGTGCAGTGCCCAAAGCAAAAGCAGTTCGCAAGTGCCGGTCGGCAGACTTCTGAAATTTTCATTTTCGAGTTTCAGAACCGAAGTCTTCAACTAAAGCTAAGTACCCCATTGGGCAAACTTTTTCTTGCTCCGTACCGATGTCAGTAAAAGTTAATAATTGCATTACTTGCGGAAAGCAAATACCTCATAAAGATTTTCATCCGTACTGTACTCCTTGCCTAGGCCCTGACCACGACGTACCTTGCTGTCGGTTTTGTGCTTTATTTAATCAGCGCACTTTCAGTCATCTCTATATTTTCGCCTGTAAATATTTCGGTTCTCGGTTTAATTATCCAGAAATGTCATCGGTTAGCCATCCAACTACCGGGATTCCGAAAAAACGCAAAGATAAAGACAGAGACAGGCCGCCAAGGTCCAAAACTGACGACGATGCTTCTCGTTAGCCAGTCGCCAGTTCGCCGGTACTCATTGAGGTGCTTTTGCAGCCCCTGATACACGCTTTTTCTGATTCGCAGGCCTCTACTGAGACCCACTCGGAGTCCAGTATGCCGCGAGATGCTTCGTGTGGAACCCGCAGATGTCTCTACCTTGGATGGGTCCGGAGCCGCTGTGCAGGCACCGGCTTCTGAGGGTGTATTTAGGCCTACGGACTTGCATATTAAACCAACGCCTCCTAATTCACTTAGGCCTAAATCTCGAACCATGCCTAAAAAACCGACGCCCAGGCCACATGCGTAGGCCTCTTTGCCTAAAAAACAAATGATAAGAATGGCTGAAGATTTAATAACTCTAATCAAGGGTAGCCAACGCCCCCTTTCTAAGAGGCCTAGGACTGAAGTTGTTTATGAATCTTCTGACCAGGATTCTATTTCACAGGGGCCCAAGGGCATTAAGGTTTCTACTGCTAAAAATCCTACCCCTTCTGATAGAGACTCCTGGGCACTGGATAGATGGGATAAGAAGGTTTACACTTTTGCAACCTTGGCCATTAAAGCTTTAAACTGCCAGTTTCATATGTTAAAGTGTCAGCAACATGTTATTGGATTGCTTAAACAGAAAATTGTTGATTTCTGACTGTGTGGAAAATAAAAGAATTACAAGATTTAATGCATTCTGCTGAAAAAGTTGGAAAACATACTTTGCAATCTGGTTTTGATTCATTAGAGGCCTCTTGCAGGGCTGCTGTTACTGGGTCTGTGCTCAGAAGGCATGCTTGGTTAAAGGAGCAGTCTTTGCCTGATCATGTTAAAGCTAAATTGTTGGATGCTCCCTTAAATCAGGACCACCTGTTTGGCAACAAGGGTGAGGAAATTCTTAAAAAGATGGAAGATAAAGCTAAATCTATGCAAACTGTTAAAGATTTCTTACAAGTTCAGCCTCCTAGATTTAGTAGGCACTGGCTCTCAAAGAATTGGTCCTTTCCAGCCCCTTCCAGGTCTTCTCAAGCCAAACCCAGACACAGCAAAAGCCCCAGGGGACACAGGGCTAAGCAGTGGGGGGCCTTCAATTCCAAATCTGGGAGCAATAAGACTCCCCCCATGGTAAACTGTCTCAATGACGTCCATTTAAAATTTTGACTGACTGCCCCTTTGGGGGGAAAAGATTGCTCTTCATGCAAAGAAATGGGAACTCATTACCCAGGACAAATGGGTTTTAAATGTAGTGTCCCAGGGATACAGATTTCACTTCCACATGTTGCCAACACCAAGCGGATGGCTAGACCTACCCCCAAATCAGTGGGCAGAGGCCCAAAAACAAGTACTTTCTCTCTCAAGCATGGGGGCTATTCAACTGGTACCGAAAGAGGAAAAGGGACAAGGTTTCTACTCGAGACTTTTCCTGGTACCCAGGAAAAGACAATTCATGGCGTCCTATCCTGGACCTGTCTACTCTTAACACCTTTTTGGAAATTCCAAAATTCAAGATGCTGACTCTTCACCAATTACTTCCTATGCTAGGCAAAGATACCTGGTTGGCAACACTAGATTTAAAAGATGCATACTTGCACATCCCAATCAGGGAATCTTTCAGAAGATACCTGTGCTTCAAAGCAGGCTGCATGCACTATCAGTTCTCTGCACTGCCCTTTGGCTTATCTACTGTGCCCAGGGTATTCACAAAGTGCCTAACTCCAGTTATTGCATTTTGCAGGCAAAGAAATATTCAAATATACCCATACCTGGACGATTGTCTAATTCAGGCAGAAAGCCAGGACATACGTTTGAATCATCTGGCCTTTGTACAAAGGGTTCTAACTTGTCAGTCTACACCATAAACAAAAAGAAATAACACCTGGTACCCTGTCAACAAATTATATTCCTGGGAGCAAGCTTGAATACAACTTCCCAGATGGCTTACCTCACGCCAGAGAAAAATTCAGTTGACAACATACTTTAAACAAGTGGCCACAAAAACCCTGCTATCTGCAAGACAAATACTGCAAGCCGTGGGGTTCATGGCCTCCTACATTCTTCTAATTCCATATGCAAGACTGCATATGAGGAAACTACAGTGGTATCTAAAAAGCCTATGGTGTCAACATTCTCAGGATCTAGAAACAATGATTCCTATCATACTTTGCCTATGCCTAGAATTCCTTTGGTGGGCAGAGGCCTGCCACCAAAACAAGGGATTACCTTTCACACCATCCCCTGCCACTCAAACCCTAACAGACGAATCAGACTATGCATGGGGGGCTCTCCTGGCAGGGAAGTGCATTCAGGGCAAATGGAGCCCAAGTCAAATGCACCTGCATATCAATCAAAAAGAAATGTTAGCTGTACAGAATGCTTGACAGCCTTCAAGGACCACATTCTTCCAGGACAACTTTTGGTAAAGACGGACAACACCACAGTTATGTGGTACATAAACAAGCAGGGGGCTACACATTCTTACCCCCTCTGCAGACAAGCCATGGTATTGTGGAACATAGCTTTGAGCTACCAAGTGCACATACAAACTCAATTCTTGCCAGGATAATTAAATACATTGGCAGACAGACTAAGCAGAAACCTCATGGACCCACACGAGTGGAAACTGGAACCAAGGATTTTCAACATGTTGACAAGTAAATGGGGAACCCAGATATTGACCTGTTTGCCTCTCCCCAGAACTGCCAATTGGACAAATTTTGCACAAGGACTCCCCACAAGCAAGCCTGGAAAGTGGATGCTCTGATAGGTCCTTCAGCTGGAAAAAACTATCAGTCTATGCCTTCCCCCCTCTGCCTCTGCTTTCCAAAGTACTTCTAAAAATGAAACGGGACAAACCAAGGATGATTTTGATTGCTCCAGACTGGCCAAGCCAACACTGTTACCCCCTACTGCGCAGTGTGTCACGGTTATCCCCATGGCACCTGCCTCAGACTCCTTCCCTGTTGTCTCAGCAGGTGAACCAGATTCTGCACCCTCAACTTCTAACACTGAACCTTGTAGCCTGGCTAATTACATAATCTCTCCTTTACCCATCCCTCAGTAAACCTGTGATGGATATCATTTTAGAGGCAAAGAGGCCTAGTACTAGAAAATCTGATGCTGAAAAATGGAAAAGATTCTGTGCCTGGAACCAATCTCAAGGGATGAGCACAGCAGCGCCCAATTTACCTCAGATTTTACAGTACTTAACTGAGATGCTTCACAAGGGCCTGTCTTTTTCCTCCATTAAAATCCACGCCTCAGCCATTTCAGCCCATTATAACACAGAACCTCCCCTCTTCTCCCATCCACTGCTTAAGCAGTTCCTCATAGGGGCCAAAAATCTGAGACCACCCAGGAGAGCTCCAATCCAAGCCTGGGACCTTAACTTTGTCTTGGAGAAACTCACTCTACCTCCTTTCGAGCCAGCTGCTACTGCAGACTTAAAATTTCTTTCTTGGAAAACAGATTTCCTTTTAGCAATCACTTCAGCTAGAAGGGTATCTGAATTACAGGCCCGTATGGCAGTGGAGCCTTTCATCATCTATCATGCGGACAGGGTGTCCCTCAGAACCAATCCATCCTTCATGCCCAAGGTGGTATCCAGTGTGGCTCTTAATCAGTCCATTCATTTGCCAACCTTCTTTCCCAATCCACAGAAAGGGGAACGGATACTGCATTCCTAAGATGTGCACAGACAACTCGGATTCTACTTGGACAGTACTAAAACCTCAAAGGAAATCTGAACAACTGCCGGTGGCATTTGCTGCAGGGGCAGAGGGGACGGCTATTTCAAAGCAAACCATTTTTAAATGGATAAGCCATTGCATTCATTTCTGCTATAAGCACCATGGAAAAAACTATCCCCCAAGGGATCAGACCTCACTGCACCAGGGCTTGCATCTACCTCTACAGCCTTTCTCAAAGGCATCCCTACCATGGACATCCTAGAAGCTGCTACCTGGAGTTCTGTACATACTTTCACCAAGCATTACAATTTACCAATTTTCTCTATATCCAGAGCTGGCTTTGCAACTGCAGTCTTGCAGGGCCTTATAGCTGGCCCTAATGCTATCTAAATTCCTCCTCCCAACCATAGCTTTGGGAATCTACCTAAATGTAATGACCGCAACAGTGAAACATGAAGAATATAGTACAGTTGTGTACACTTACAATAAATGTAGATGTTCGAGTGTATTCACTGTTGCAGTCCTGGTTACCCTCCCCCCAGCCCCCTAACTACTTTTGGCTATACCTCTACTTTCCTTTACTATGCTTAAAAGCCTTTTTGGTGTATTTTCTTTTTTGTTGGAGGTATATCATTGTACTTTTATATTTAATTGCTTCCCATTAGGAGGGCACCTGACATCTGAGGCAAGAAAACCTGATGTAATGGCGCCGGCTGAATGTTTTATACCCCTGACGACCTGACGTCATGGAAGAAGGGACAGCAATCAACGCAGGACCCAAGACTTTGTTAATCAGGCCGACTGAGGGCTACCTGCAAGCAGATAACCCAAATGTAATGACTGCAACAGTGAATACATTCGAACATCTACATTTATGGTAAGTGTACACAACTGTACTTTTTTCCCTACCTTCTAGACCTTATTCAGAAGGGGGTGGTTCCAAAAATTCCAGAGAGTTTTTCAGGACACGTGCTGATTCTTCCTCCAGGGGCAGAGGGGGGAAGCAGTAATGGAAGATGCCGACCCCTCGGCAGAGGGGTTCTGCAGAACCAGGGTGACAGGGGCTCCTTTCTTGGCAAAGCCCTTCCAGTGCTCCTGAAAAGAGGCCCACCTGCCAGCCTCTGGAGGCAGTCAGGGGAACTGATCTTTGCACCCAGAAGCCTGGCTAACTATAACAAAAGACAAATTGGTACAAAGGATCAAATCCAGAGGTTACTCCATACCCTTTTCCTTTCCTGTCCCAGACATAAAAAGCATCCCAGATGTTCCACCCAGTCAAAGGGAACAGGCAACCCTAGAAATACAGAAGTTGCTACAAAAAAGAGTCATCCAGACAGTCCCCGCAGACCAAATAGAATCCGGAACTTACTCAGTTATTTTTAGTTCCAAAGAAAACAGGGACTGGAGACCAGTCTTTGATTTCAGCAGACTGAACAAATCAGTGAGAAAAATCAAAGGTCCGAATGGTAACACTGCAGTCAGCACTCCCTTTTCTGTGACAAGACGACTGGATGTACTCTGTAGACCTCTAGGATGTGTACTACCACATAAAAATGGACAGGTGATCAGGAATCATTTGTGCTTTCGTCTGGGAGACGGTCACTACCAGTTTTCAAGATTTGCCCTTTGGTCTCACTACAGCCCCCAGAGTGTTCCCCAAATGTATGGCAGTAGTCACGGCTCACTTGAGGTGCCTAGGATTCAGAGTGTTTCCATACCTAGATGACTGGCTCCTAACCGCCACCACCGAACATCTACTAGTAAAAGCGAGAGACACCACATTGAAGCTCTGCTTCATTTAGGAATCACGATATATTATGAAAAATCTGCCTTATTGCCATCTCATTCTATCATTTTTATAGGAGTAGACTTAGATACTACAAAAATGGTAGCAAAGCTTCCTACACAGAGTACAGCCATGTGGCATCAGGTCATAAGCCTGCTGTTCAAGAGGAAGGTTCAAGCAAGAACAGTACTGAAAGTATTGGGGACCATGGGAGCAGCAGTAAACTTGATTCCATTGGCACGTCTCCATATGAGGATTCTACAGTGGCTGCTGTTCACTCAGTGGTCCATGCAGGAGCTACCCATGTCCCACCAAATTATATTGACAGAATCTTGCAGAAAAGACCTTTGTTAGTGGCTAAACTCAACTCATGTGACTTAAGACCTATCATTTGTTCTCCCACAGCCTTTAGCTACAGTGACCACAGACTCTTCCCAGATAGGGTGGGGGGGTATTATCAGGGAAAGACAGTCCAGGGCACTTGGCAAGTTCAAGAGGCCTAATTGCACATCAGTGTCCTAGAGATGAGAGCAGTGCTTTTAGCATTGCAAGCATTCCAGGACTCTCTTCCACTGGTAACTGTTGCAATCCAGACAGACAACATGTCAGTTGTATGGTACATAAACAAGGAGGAACCAGATGTTACCCCCTTTGTCGAGAGGCTCTTGAGAGTATGGCAGTGGACGACCTTCTTCCAACGCTTTCTGATAGCAATGCACATCCTAGGGGAAATCCAGTGTGATAGCAGACAAACTCAGCAGGGCAATTTTGGTGCCTCACGAGTGGTCCCTAAAGCAAGAGATAGTGGAAATGATTTTCTGAAAATGGGGTCAGTCTTGCTGCGATCTTTTTGCCACATTCATGAATACCAAATGCAGCATCTACCTTGCCCTAATTCCCCCTCCGGGGGAGTCACCAAGGGATGCACTTGTACACGATTGTTCTTCTGGTCTCCTCTATGCCTTCCCTCCCTTCCCATTCATACCCAAAGTTCTTCAGGAAGCCAGTGTATTGGGAGGGACCTTAATACTTATAGCCCTTTAATGGCCTTGTCAAATCTGGTTCCCCTTCCAGGAGGGGATCCTTGGACTCTGGACCCAGTTATGGATCTTATGACCCATCAGTCGGGAATGCTCCATCCATCTCTTCAAACCGTCAAGTTTGACAGCCTGGTTGCTCCGATTCCAAACATAGCCAGGCTACCTGACCTTTCACCTTTGGTGCAGCACATTCTGATTTATTCTCATAAAGATTCTACGAGAAAATTATATGTCAGCAAATGGGAAAATATTTTCCTCCTGGGCACTGGAGAATCATATTGATCCTTTTTCTGCACCTATTATCTTCGATACTGGAATTCTTAGCAAAGCTTTTTCATGATGGAGCAGCTGTAGCTAATGTTAGAGTTCAATTAGCAGTGATCTCTAATTTCCATTTAGGAGCAGTGGGGCCAAACACCATGTCTCACAGACTTGGCAAAGCCTTTTTGAGAGGTACCATTCTATTAAGACCAGCCATTAGACCACCTCTACCCATGTGGAACCTAAATTTTGTATTATCCGGTATGATCCCCCCCCCCCCCCCTTTGAACCTGCATCATCCTGTGACTTGAAGTTCTTAACTTGGAAAACTATTTTCTTAGTAGCTATAACTTCAGCTAGGTGAGTTTTGGAGTTGCAAGCACTGTCCATCAACTCCCCATATATGCTGTTCCAGAAGGACAGAGCCTCTTTTCATACAAATCCGTTCTTTTTACTAAAAGTATGCTCAGAATCAAACTTGAACCAATCCATAGACTTGCCAGTTTTTTTCCCCAAGTATGGCAATAAGGCAGAGAATATGTTACACCAACTAGATGTACATAGGCAATTACGTTTCTGCTTGCACAGAACCGAAGGACTTTAGAAAGACTGACAAATTTATTTGTGTCCTTCTCAGACTACAAGAAAGGTGCTCCAGTTGCTAAGACCACTCTCTCCAGATGGTTGTCAGATTGCATTACATTTACCTACAAATCACAAAACAAACAACTTCCGAAAAAGTAAGATGCCATTCTACCAGAGCTTATGTCTACCTGTTCTGCCTTTCAGGCTAAACTTCCAATTGCTACCATTTGTGCTACAGCAACATGGGCAAGACCTCATGCCTTTATTACTCATTACAAAGTTGATTTGTTCTCAAAGGACAGGGCCTCTTTTGGGTCCACTGTTCTGAAGAATATTCTCCCTTGAGCCACCCAAGCAAGATGATGCTAGGGACGCTGTCCAAACCTGTGCAGAATAAAGGCGAGATAGGACAACATCCCATAAAGAAGTTGTGTACTCACCATAACGTTCCATGTGTGTTTTGTCCATCTCGCCTTCATTCTTGCATCCCACACTCCTTCCCCCAGCCTTTGTCTCTTGGAGGACCAAGAGGTTTTATTTGGCGTCTAATTTCTCTGACCCTCTTCTTGGCTTGTAAAGTTGTAAAAAAGTTAGGAACCAGATTTAACATATATATATATATATATATATATATATATATATATATATATATATATATATATACCTATATATACCTATATCAACTGAAGCACTCAAAAAGCATCTTACAGCCCAGCACTTGCTCAGACCTAATAGCAAGCACTAATATACTCTAACACTGATTGCCCAGCAGGGCAAGGCTCTTTATTCACCCCTCACCAACCAAGTGACTAAGAAGCTCACCCTACTATTCAGGCATGGCCAAAGGGCAACTTCAGGTGCACTCTGCAGTCCAGCTGGTGAATCTGGGTATCCTGAGGCAATGTTACAACTGTCTCATGTACACAGGCAACCCTCTCCTCCTACCACAAAACACTAACATATGCAAGAGATGCAATTATACAGCCAAGCTGGAAGCTAAGCTGTCTCTACCCAAGACTGGAACAGACAATCAAGAGGAGAAGGTTAACACTTGCACCACAACTCCAGCCGCACACCGACCTTCTAAAACAGCACTAGCAAAAAAATTCACTAAATACACAAAATCATACTTGGAGGCTCTAAATAAAAACCTGCAAAAGCATCAGAGACCTCCAAAGCAGACACCCAAATAACGTGCACTTCCCATCACAAACCAGACAATACATAAAACACAAAATCAGTGTGCTGCACAGTCACAGCCCTTAAGGCGAAATAACATACCTAACACACTAGTAATATGTGACTCTGTAGTCAGGCACACTGACGTCCCACTCACTAGGCTGGACAAGCAGACGGTTACTGTTAGCTGCCTGTCGGGAGCCAGAATCCGCCACATAACACAAGCACTCAGGTCACTCCAGAACAAGTACAAATATAACTCTGTCATTGTTCATGTTGGTTTGAATGACCTGAGACGTACCTCCCTGGACGACATGAAAAAGAGACATGGAAGAGCTCTCTGATCATGTAGCCCAGGCTGGTATGACCCTGACCCTGAGTAGCATCCTGCCCTCACCAAGAATACCTCAGTATAAAGAAAAAATGATCAATTTCAACAATTGTCTAAGCTTCTGGTGTCATTGAAAGGGGATCCAGTGTCTTGTCAGCCTGGGATGACATGCTCGACAAGCCGCGTTGCTTCGCAAGCGACTGCTTGCACCTGTCACCCCTAGGCTTTCGAATACTGGCCAAGGCTCTTGCTGCCCCCATATTGCCTTTTTTAGGCAAGGCTCAAAAGTCAAACCCACCTCTGTAAACAGCGCAATTAACAAAAAACTGTGGGTTATTCTATTCAACGCCAGGAGTTTAAATCTCAAAATGCATGTGCTCGAAGCTCTCCTCAGTATGGAGAATGTCGACATCTGTGCAGTAATTGAAACCTGGTTCAAGGCTCCAGAGAGCAACCTAGCACTACCGGGCTACAACTCATACCACACGTTTCGGCCACAGAACACGGACTGAAACACAAAAGAAGGGGGTGTATCCATATTCATCAAGGATACCTACACCTCCAGGTTAGTGTCGCAGTGTGATACCTCTGAGATCATCCATGTGCATCTAACATCGGGCAAATCTGCAATGCAAATTGTGGCCTGCTACAGATCACCCTCCATGACCCAGGACCACCACTGCACCTTTCTGGAGACACTGGAAAACATGAAGGTCCTACCAAACACCCTGATATTGGGTGATTTCAATTACCCTACCATTCACTGGGAAAACTACTCGAGTACAAATTCCCAGGCCCAGCGCTTCCTGGAATTTGTCAACTCAAACGCCCTGGATCAGCTGGTAAACTCCCCTACCAGAGGTGAAAACATATTGGCCCTGGTCATCACCAGCATGGGCGACAGATGTCCCACACCGGAGGTCAACCCGTCACTTGTTAGATCAGACCATAAACTAATCACTCTGGACGTCCACACCCCACTACCACCCCCAACTAAGGAAACCACAGTAAAAAATTTTTCTAAAGCAAACTTCACCTTACTTAAGACAGAGGTGGTAAGTTTCACAGCCCCCACGCTAAAGGGTAACGCTGCCCAAGATGCAGAAACCTTTACAAATGCACTCTGAGCACCTACAACGATGCATGGATTGTGCCATCCCTAGCAAAGCCAAGACTTACTCCACCAGTTTGGTGGACCCCTGCAATAAACAGGCTATACAATAGAAGGAGGAAACTAGTGCAGAAAAAAAGTAAATCCCAAGAAGGAAAGACATCTCTGATCAGTATCAGTAAGAAACTGAGGTCCCTCATGAAATTATCCAAGGCTAACTTCGAAAGTAAAATAGCCAAGGATTCAAAAGATAACCACAAAGCCTTCTTTAGCTATGTTAAGAATCTAAGTGGCAACTCGCAGATATGCACTGAACTAAGTGCAAAATAGCACAAAATATACTGAACCTACTGATATTGCCAACATCCTGGCATATAGATTCAATGCAAACTTCACCCCCCCCACTCACCTCCAAAAGGGCCCACAACAATACCGGAAAAGTGTAGTGTCCCAAAAATCACAGCCGCACAGGTGAAAACAGGCCTTTCAAATGCCAAAAACACAGCGTCAGTGGGACCAAATGGTGTCCCAGGTGGCGTCTTGCACAAACTACAGAACGAACTAACCCCCACCTAAACACGCTGCTCTACCTCAGCCTCTCCACAGGCTGCGTACCCATAGAATGGCACACAGCAACGGTTATTCCTCTCCACAAAGGCGGGGCCACAACTGACCCTGGTAACTATTGCCCCATAAGTCTGACTAGCCTGGTCTGCAAGGCTATGGAGCGCATCATCATGGAACTCATTAACAAAGACATTGGGAACCTCCAAACACTTGACCCGATCCAGTTCGGCTTTGTTAAGGGCAGATCATGCCTACTAAACCTGGTTGACTTCTTCGTGACAGTCATCAAGGCAAT